>NC_089313.1:0-33975 GCF_036669915.1 Pocillopora verrucosa | reverse complement strand
CTTTATTTCTCTCAAAAATGGGGGGTACGAGGTTGGAGGGGAGAATCCTCTACTTGCCAGTATCTGATCTCTGCATCTTGACACCAGAGTCTAAATCAGACACCAGTGACTAAGGTAGGACATTAGTATCTAAGATTGAACACTAGTGTCTTAAACTGGACATTCCTGTCCAAAATCAGATCCTAGTGTCCAAAAATTGATACTAGTTTCTAAAATTGGACACCAGTGTCTAAAATGATTTTGATTTAAAGAGCCATATTCATTTTATGTCCTCTCGTCTTCTCTACCCTTGCTGTACCTACCTCCAAGGCATTCCAGGTTCCCAAACCCATCCCCCTCTAATACATATTTGTTGTGTTTTGTCTGTCCTGGTAAAATTGCAATCCTTTTAAGAGTGAGGATACCTCAAGGTTTCATAAGGATAGTTTCTCCACTAGATATTACACCTTTACCTCACAGAAATATGTTTTGTTTATATTGATTAATTAGAGGCATCCAAAAGATCTTGGAGTATTTAGCAGCAATAAGCAACCAATCAGATGATGTGGAGCGAATTAAAGATAGGCTTCTGGAGAGCAACCCTGTTTTGGAGGTATTGTAGAGAAAGTTCAGTCATCTCAAGGCATTATGAATATCAAAGAAAATCCCTCTTGGGTGAATTAAACTTTGAGATAACAGTGTGATAAGATAAAGTAGAACAGTAATGAGGATGGTTTGGGCTTATGAAAGGGGCCAATCTGTGATCCTGCCACGAGAGAGCGTGGGATATTTCTGGTAATGCTGCTTCACCTGGATTAACCATCTCACCCCTAATAATTACTAACATTTAACTTCTCCTTGCAATAATTCCCTGAATCACACATGAAGGTCACAAGAATTAAGGAAATGATCACCAACTAAAGAATATCTTGATTGTTAAACAAATTCTCCTTGTCAGCACCTTAAGAAGTGTATGATGAACAGTATAGAGAATATGCATACTGATGTTAAGGAGTAAAGGATTAAATGAATGTTGTCATGAGAGCTACTTGTCATGAATAGTAGGGATAAATGAATATGTATGTGATTTTAAATTAGCTGGATTTCACACAAAAAAGCTGCTGTCTTAAAATCACAACAGAGAAACAAATGCAATGTGCAATGAGGTTAACCAATTGAACAGAAAGTTTCAGCAATGTGCGCAAATGAGGCATGCCCACTTTGGGTCTCTGACAATATAGCTTTGCTTGACTTATGTTTTTGAGAAGAAATTACTCTATCATGCCTTAAAGTTGACCTCATGCTAATGGTATATGTTGTTTTTCTTCAAGTTATTGTTATCACTGGGCTGACATTAAAATTTGAAAAAACTGTGAGAAATTTTGTGTCTTGTTTCTTCTTCCCCTGCAATTTAAATTAAAGCTTTACTGTTTCAATTTTTTTTTCTAGGCTTTTGGCAATGCAAGGACAAATCGTAATGACAACTCAAGTCGATTTGGCAAGTACATGGATATTCAGTTTGATTTCAAGGTGAGGAACAAGGATTATTGAATAAGGGAGATCTGGTGGCCTAACAATAGGTGCCTATTATAATAATTGTATTCATTGCAGAGTCTTTCAATCTTTACTCTCTTTTATAGAATAATGTGGCTCTAAATGCTCTTAGCAACTGATTCATGTGCTCTATTTTCCTCAGGGCTCTCCAGTTGGTGGACATATCATAAACTACTTGTTGGAAAAATCCAGAGTTGTCCATCAGGCAAAAGGTTGGTTGAGGTTTTGTCCTAAACTTATTTTAAAGTGTTTATATTGATTAAGTTTTATAGATCAGTTTTTTACTCAATGTGAAAGGTGTGGTGACCCAGTGTTTATCTCAGTAGACTTGGGATCCTGTGGGTCAGGTTTGAGCCCTTGCACTGACTTGTGATGGATTTGTGTTCTTGGGTGATGAACTGTATTCTCACTGTGTTTATCACCCCAACCAATTGGAATCCTCGTGAATACTCTGTCCAATCAAGTCCAAAGAAACCTTTTAAAAACCCTATTGCCCTTTATAAACTATGATATGACTTAACCCATGAACCCCTAAGAGTGACTAGCATCTAATTTCTCCTTACAATATCACAAGACTAGAGGAAATGATCACTAACTAAAGAAGATTTGATTGTTCAATGAATTCTCCACTGTCAGCACCTTAGGAAATATACAGAGAACAGTATGGAGAATATGCATACTGATGTTAGTGTATAAGGGGTTTATGTTGTCAAGGCAGAGGGTTTAAACCTGTAATGGACTGGTATTGTGGGTTAGACTTCTATAACTGCTTAACAAATGGATTCCAAGTTGCTGTGTGTCTGTTCAGTAATAGATCACAGAGGACGTCAAAATGTGGTAAGAACAAAAAAGTGACACACGAGGCGCAGCTGAGTGTTTCACTGATGTTCTTACCACATTTTGATGTCCTCTGTGATCTATTACTGAACAGACACACGGCAACTGGGAATCTATTTGTTTTATATAATAAAGAATTAAAAAATGTTTCAATGATGACATCATCTATACATCTGTCCTCCAATAGATCATAAGTGAGAACCAATCAGAATGTGTGCACAACTGAGCTTATTATATGATACATGCTTGACACTATCACAGCTATGATAAACTCCTGTAGTATGGGTAACTTGGTTCATATGATGACATTAATGAGTTATCCTTTGTTTAGGTGAAAGGAATTTCCACATCTTTTACCAGTTATTGCATGGTGGTGGTGAACAGTTACTTGAGAATCTTGAATTAGAATGGGAAAGTTCACAATATTTTTATCTTAACCAGGTATATTACCAGCAATTTACTTAAACTTAAAATTTTTATGATTCATTCATGATTTGCAGGTTCTGTTCCAACAGGACCTGAGCATGATAGTTTGTCATATAGGTGTGATTTCTTATACTGCAAACCTTGAAATTTATTGTTTCAATCACACAATGTCTGTAACATAATGTCCAAATTTTCTATTGTTCATTTGAACCATTTTAAACTTAGATTCCTACAACTCTGTACATTTTCACTTTTTCAGGGTGGTGACCCTCATGTTGAAACACTGAATGACGCTGCAGACTTCAACCATGTAAAGAAGGCTTTGTCTGTAATTGAATTTTCTGCAGAAGAGCAGAATGCTCTGTTTGCCATCATAGCCTCAGTCCTCCACCTGGGAACTGTTGGGTTTTTGAAACCAGAAGTTGAACATGGTGAAGTTAGACTTGAGAATGGGAGGCCAGTCAATATTATTTCAAAGGTGCATCACATTTTTAAATTATTGCTGTAGGAGATATGTCACCTTAAGTGTTAGCACCCTGGGCTAGACATAAAAAAGTGAGGGTTTGAGAGGCTAGAGTTCAACGGTTAGAGTTTGAACCGTGGCTTGATCAATGTGGTAAACCATACTTAACTTTTCACAATGCCACACTCCATTCTTGAAATGGGTCTTAAATATTGAGGAACCGACAATGGTTTTAAATGAGATGGATTAAACCAGGTTTAACAACACAACAAATACATTAATTACAACATGGCGGCTCTCCCAGTTGGGCTGCCTTTCAATGCGTATGCATGTAAGACAACCGCTGGCCAAATACATTACAGTGGGTACTAGTTAACCCATATTCACTAGCAGGAGAAGTGGAAAAATTACTGGGGGTTCCATTTATGGACTAGCAACCTGTTCATGAAGACAAGCTGTATACCTTATCACCACAGTGCAAACTATGTTAAACAGTATATTAAGCTCTACCTGCAATGCATACTAGGCTTGTAAGATAAAACGTAATCAAACTATTGCTAATTTCAAGCTGATATTTAGCTTCTTACCAAAATTAGACCAAGGTGTCAAAAATACAGAGGATGATGACCATGAGAGTGGTAGTGATTGTAACACTGCCTAGTGCATTGAATGCTAGGAAGCATATTGTATTTGTGAAATAACAGCCTGATGTTTCTCAAAAGTGGTTTGGAAATTCAGCATTTAATTAGTATACAAGACGTGTGTTTAATCAATCTATAGCTTGAATTTATTCAATTTACAGCTTTTGGGTTGCCCAGAAGAGGTCCTAGAGAAAGCACTCACCAGCCGTACACTTGAGACTAAAGGAGATAAGGTATTGGACAACACTGTATTATACAAAAATAAATTAAATTCAGCTGATTTGTGCATTTTACAGTTTGTTGTCGCTAACTAAACAGTAAAATGGCTTCCTACAAAATTGTGCGACAACTTGTGCTATTGACATTAATTATTCCTAATAAAAGAATATTTTGCCCTTTATATTATATAGAGATGCTTTTTTCCTCATAAAACAAAGTATTAGTAACACTTGTTTTTGCAGAAGGTTGCTGAAATTGCCCTTGGGCAATTTCTGCAGAAAACATACGTAATTACATTAAGCCTTAATTTTACTCTGCCCCATGCTATTACCTAATATATTAATTTGAACTCTGCCATCCACCTGCCTCCTGATGATAACTCTAAGGAACATCATAATACAATCTATTCATTTTTCATGAATTGTTATTGATTTAGGTTAGAACACCATTGACCATTGAGCAGGCAGTCTATGCTCGTGATGCATTGGCAAAGGCTGTGTATGACAGAATGTTTACCTGGCTTGTTGGCCGAATCAATACTTCTCTTGAGAACAAGGTATAGCCAAGAGGACCATTAAGTGATGTGTGTGTTGTTAATAAACAGCTTTTCTAGTTTACTTCTTGACCTACAAAAATTGCAAACCCACAGGATTTGAAAGCTTCTCCTAGTTGGTTAGTGACTGCTTTTAGTTATGTACCCAGTATATTCATTAAATATAATTCAATATGACTGTTTATTTTGTTCTTTGCTATTGCTCTTAGAAATTTGACTGTTTGACTTTACCTTTCAGTCGTATCGAGGAAAAAAGACACTCATGGGTCTTCTGGATATCTATGGCTTTGAGATTTTTGAGTCAAACAGGTACAAAGATGATTTTTGCTTTACTTTTCTGCAAGTGTCCCTTGTTTTGAAACTTTGCCTTTGAAACAATGAGGTTTAATTTTTTTTACATTTTTCTTTGTTTTTTCCTTTTCTTTCCTTCAAGCTTTGAACAGTTTTGTATTAATTATTGTAACGAGAAGCTTCAGCAGCTTTTTATTGAGCTGACACTAAATGAGGAACAGGAAGAATACAGGAAAGAGGGAATCAAGGTAAATCTTGCTCCTCTAGAGTTTGAACTGAATATTACTCCTCTACACCTCTAACATCAGTATGTGTATTCTCCATACTGTTCGATATACATTTCCTTAGGTGCTGATAAGGAGAATTTGTTTAACAATCAAGACCTGGTTTATTTAGTGATCATTTCCTCTATTCTTGTGTCCTTTAGTTAATGTTTGATTCGGAGGTGATATTGTAAAGAGAAAGTAAATGCTATTCACTCCAAAGGTTGAAGGGTTAAAGAAGCTCTATTACAGAAAGTGAGAGCAATTTTAAAACTACTATTTGTTCAAAACTTTCCATGACCATGGATATATTTTGATATTTGTTTTTATACAGCTATACACAGTGAGGCTTCTCACTCAATTCAATATCCATCTTGGAATAGAGTAGCATTGCCAATTAGATTGGGGCTTATTAAACACTTGTAGATTTGTGCTTAATGGAAATGGCATGCTGGATGCTGCAATTACCAGTTGTAAAGAGGGTTTTACCAATATTTTGATGAAGAATTATTTTATTTCTAGAGGTAAATGTTTTACTCTTTTTTTTTGGTTTTAGTGGGAAAAGGTTGAATTCTTTGACAACAAGATTATTTGTGATCTTATAGAAGCAAGACATCAAGGCGTCATTGCATTGCTGGTAAAGTTACAATCTGTGTTATTTTACTCAAAATAAATAGTGCACAACTTATGATCTGTAGGTTCTGTAAGGGCCTCTATCCGTAGTCAATGAAATCAGAGCAACTCCTGCGAGGATGTTACTGGTAAACTGTATGGCTGACTTTTGTGTAAGGCTGACTTAACTTTGCTTTTATGAAAGCTTTTCAGAGACCAAAGTGCTTTAATTGATTGTTCTAGGAAAATTTAGCTTTGAGATGTTGACTTATCAAATATTACAAGTAACATCTTACTCTTACTATGCAATATTTTACTTCCAGCTTTGATAGAGATGTTTGATGTTTTTGTTACTGACAGTTATAACTCTTGTGTTTTTCGTCTGGCCCAGTGTTCTTATCAAGTACATTTACCAGAGAGGAATGCTATGATCTTTAATGAGAGACATTTGTTTTGTTACTCTGCTTAGTGGTGTTGTTGAACTCTTGGAGCATCACTGATTCTTTTAATCAACTACTGCATAGTTAAAAAGGAGGAAGTAGGAATTTTGGTAATGTTTTGATGGACTATAAGGGAGAGATGTCATAGCAATAGGAACACTAATCATAAACTGTGACGCAAGTTTGCTGTTAAGGCAAAGTGTCCATTGCAGATCTTTGTTAAAAAATTGATTTTGATTTATGTTCAAAGGATGAGGAATGCTTGAGACCTGGAGAAGCCTCAGATTTGACATTCCTTGACAAGATGGATAAGACCATAGGAAAACATGCTCACTTTGTCAGGTAAGATTGATAAATTTATTAGTTAATGCAAGATTAATACTCAGCATCCGTCAATCTTTTAAAAACATTACATTAACAATAAGGGTGCTCAACCCTTAACACCCTAATATCAATATTCATATTCTCCTCACTAATCTCTTTACATATCTTATGGCACTGAAATGAAGAATTTTTTTGACAGTAGGAGCTTCTTGAGTTAGTGATCATTTCCTATATTCTCATTACTTTTATATTTGATTGAAGAGTGGTACTGTAAGGAGAAATTAGAAGCCAGACACTCTAGGGAGGTAAAGGGTTAAGGGAGAATTGGCAGTAAAGGAGCTTGTATTTTTTTTTCAGCCATGCAACCTCAGGGTATAATGAGAGGAAAACTATTCAAAGAGGGGTAAGTGTTTTGTGGTTTTGCCCCAGGATATATACTTTCCCATTTATGTTTGTGGAACACATTGAATGCAAGTAATTCTGGAACTAACTATAATTATGATGGCTTAAAATGTTAATTTTCTTTCAGGAATTTAGATTGAAGCACTATGCGGGAGATGTCACATATTGTGTCAATGGTAATCCAATAATATGGTTGTCTTTGAGAAAAGCCTTTGTTGAGTGTTGCAACTTGTTTTTGTTGTGGCATATACTTTGTACAGGAGATATTAATCTAAATGTTTTCCGTGCAGGTTTCATGGACAAGAACAATGATCTTCTGTTCCGGGATTTGAAGGAAGTAAGTGTTATAGGAGTTCATGTTTCATTTTTTCTGCTGCATGCTGTTGTTGATATTCCTTGGAGTTCTGCAGGCTACACTTTGTGTTTTACATGTAAATAATGAATTAGTTAGAATGGTGTTTCTTCATGGGTGAAAATGATAGAGCTTCAAATAACTTTTAAATCACTTAGTAGCACTTAGCTCACTTAGTTACTCTTTTGTAAAGGAGATCACTGGCCTAACCCTGTGACCCCTAAGAGTGACCATCATCTAATTTCTCCTCACAATATCACCCCAGAAGCACACATTAAGGTCAGAAGAATTAAAGAATTGATCATCAACTAGAGAAGCTTTTGATTGTTAAACAAATTCTCCTTGTCAGCACTTTAGGAAATGTATAAAGAAAAGTATGGGGAATATGCACACTGATGTTAGGATGTAAAGGGTTAGGGTTTATCAGCAATCTTCACTCATGGATCTTCATGGAACATCCATTAACTCTGGTTTTAAAAAAAACACACTCACACACTGGTCATAATTAATTTGAAACCTGATTATAATGAATAAAATTATTTTGTAGAAACCTGAATATTTCTTAATGCCCTCTTTTGTGAAACTAAGATTAAATTATTATTTTTTATAACTTCCAAGGCAATGTGCAGCAGTACCAACTGCATCACATCAAAGGTGTTCCCCAAGAAAGAAATGGAGTCACTCAAAAGACCAGAAACAGTGAGGAGCAAGGACTTGCAATAATTTGCTACTAATTTATAGAATTTTGGGGTGCAGGGGTGTGTTTGGTGTCATAAAATAATGTGGTGTCTCAAAATAATATGATGTTGAAATTGAACTTTTAGTGAAGCCTGTCTAGTGCAATAGGGTTGTAGGATGGTTAGAGGCTACAACAAGCTCACACTTAGTTACAATTTATCTTAAATGGAGTGGAGCAGTTGCTAGGAATGACTAAAACTGCCTGTGAAAATCATGAATTTCCAAGCTCTCCTGCCTAGTGATGTTTCAGAGAAAATGTAAACTCTGTTTCTTCTGTTTTGCCACTTAATAGGCAGGAACTCAGTTCAAGACAAGTTTAAACAATCTGATGACAATCTTGATGAGTAAACAGCCATCATACGTCAGATGCATCAAGCCAAATGACTCAAAGAAAGCAGGTGTAGTGAAAAACCTCTCTACACTCAATTGCAAAAATGTTGACACCTAGAAGACAGAAACAATATGGATGGAACCTGGGCAGCATTCCTTTATTAATTAACACAATCAATAAGTTATCATTTTTTTCTCATTATTCATGGAAAATCTTTAATTTGACTCATTTTCTATAGGAAAAGCTTGGATAGCTTTCATTATTCATCATGTATCATGGACACAAATACCCCATGAAGTGTTTACTACATGCTCAGAAATATGAGATGTTGAATTTAGGCCCTAGCTGTTTGCTTAGTATCTGTCATATGGGGAAAAAAATGCACTTATCAATGTCATCAAGTATAATCGTCTGTTGTTTTGTCATCCTCTAAACTTTGAATATCAATTGCATCAAATATTAAGCTTTTTGCTTATATTTTGTACAGGTGTCTTTCAAGATGATCTTGTGCGACATCAGGTAAAATACCTGGGTCTGATGGAGAACTTGAGAGTGAGAAGGGCAGGATTTGCTTACCGCAGACCTTTCCCATTCTTCTTACAAAGGTAAATGACTTTACTTATTTTCACCACTCTATATCTAGCAACTCCCATGTAGCATTGTGGCCTTTTTTCATTCTTGCAGGTGGTTTATACATTCACTCCTATTTTTACCTCTCAACAGCAGCCACCTCACTGCAACAGTAAAGGCCACAAATTCAGTGTTCTATATAAGAAATTAGGAAATGCTTCTGAGCAATCTCAAGCCCCTTAAAAAAAATTTGCAAGGGCCCATATGGAAATTTTAGTTTGGAAACAAATTTCTCTATAATTACAGATACAAATGTCTGTGCCCAGATACTTGGCCAGTGTGGTATGGTAAGTTGATTGTTGTTGTGTTTTGTTGTTCAAATGTAGTTTAATTTACAAAAGGAAAGCCTATAAAATTGTGGTTGTGGTTGGTGTATATAAATTACAAATATCTACTGTATAAATGTTCTTACCAGATGATCCAGGTGAGGGTGTGAAGAAAATCTGTGAGCATCTAAACTATAAACCTGATGAATACAGGATTGGCAAGTAAGTCTAAAATAATGTAAATAGTTACCATCATTTTTATGGATAACTCCTGTATGGAAGAGTCAGTGATGTTTATCTTCCCCTTCGGGATACAAGTCTTTGATTTTGGTCTTGCCCAGATTGTTAAGTTCAAATGTAAGCATTTCTTTTTCAATATGAAAAAGGCAGCTATACCGTGCAGCGCAAAGAAATGGAAGAAAGGCATTTTCATAATACATGATGGTCTATGCTACTCAGAAAAGAGAATTGATATCTTTAGGGAGTTGACTAAGGGCCGGTAAGCTACATCTTGATTGGTCTCCTAGGGGTGAGGGGTGGAAGAGGGGAGTTTTCTTCAAAATTTTCAAGAGGCTGTCATGTTTCTTACAGATTGAATTTCCTTCTCCCCTCTCTGGCTTCTAGGCACCAAGTGTTGAATGTTTTGTATTTCTTCAACTAAGTATTCACAATTTATTTGATAGGTCAAAGATTTTCATCAGATTTCCCCAAACATTGTTCACCACGGAGGATGCTTTTCAAGCTAAGAAACCTGCCCTTGGTATGGTTCTTAAGATGGCTCTCTTAATTTAAGAGAATTGTATAATATTTAGAATAAGAGGCCTACCATAAATTATGGAACTTGCAATTTGTACCTTAATTCATTCTGCGTAAGGAGAATTGTGTTCGAAAAATTGAACAGTGAATTTGATGTGCATGTGTCATAATATGAAGTGAATTGGGCTAGGGAGTGTTTTTATTAATTCTTGAATAATGTGGCTTGTTAAATACTTGTACTTCTAATCTATTTAATTCCTAATACTCATAGTGAAAAAAGTAGACAAAGTATTCATTTGTATGAAATGTGGTGACTGAGTGTTTTTTTTTGGAAGTTGTGATCACAAAACCTTGCAATTTACTTTGACTGTTTTGTATCTTAAATTTTCGTTCCTTCTGGTTCCAATTGCAATGTTTGTCATGGTCATTTAATCTTTTATAAGTTAAGTGTAATGCATATATTAATTAAGATAATGAGAGAAATTTTAATCATAAAACAGCTACAATCATCCAAGCTCAGTTCAGGGGCTACAACCAGAGACAAAAATATGTTAGGATGCGGCTGGCTGTCATTGTCATTGCAAAACACTGGAGACGAGTTCGTGCCCAAAGGCTGCTTGAACGACGAAGAAAAGCTGCCTATCGGATACGCAAGTAGGTGTTGTTATTTAGCAACATCTTTCTTTTGGTGTTTTTGGTTGTTCTTAATAATCATAAATAATGATCACTTTTTTAATCTTTTAAAGGTTCATAAAGGGTTTCATAACAAGAAACCAGTCTGCAAGTGAAGAAAATACTGATGTGAGTAACGATTTTTATGTTCTACATGGTTTAGATACTTACTTTCCATGTATTGTAACTCCAGAAAAGGGTTTTCCAGTAGTGAAAGGGAATGGAAGGTTTCATTGTGGTAGGGAGGGGATAGCTTCTGAACCTTTTGCTTGGAAGCATCTTTCTGTATCAGTAAGCCTTTAACTTATTCATGTCTTGACTAAAATTGCAATTTTTCTTGCTCCACCTTTACACCTTGTCTCATAATTAACTTACTTAAAACAGTTCCTTAAGCACATGTGTATTTGGAAAAAAGACAATCAACTGCACAATTTTCCACAGGAAACAAATTACAGGGATGTTTTCTGTTAAAAAAAGGAGGGAATTTTACTTAATTTCCAGTTTTAGTTAGGAAATGATTCAAAGGCTATCAAAGCAGAGCTGTATATTAGGATAATGATGCAAATTTTCGCAACACCTCTAAAATAAGTTGCATTTTTTCAGTTTATTGCCTATGTAAGGAAGTCATATCTTCTGTTGCTGGCAAAACGTTTACCCAGTAGTGTCCTAGACAAGAGCTGGCCAAAGCCTCCTGGATCAATGGTGGAGGTTAGTTGGATACAGTAGCTTTTGAGCAGGAGAAAGGCTGATCTGGGCCCAGTTGTTCAAAGGCTGATTATTGCTAAGCCTGAGGGTTACATTTAAATCTGGTTTCTTTATTTTTTTGTTCATGAGCCATTTGCTGAAAACTTTTCACCAGATTGTGGACAAAAAAAATGGTACTGAATTTTCATTTAAAGCTTTCAGATTAACCCAGCTTTGAAAAACTGGGTCTTGATGTTAAGGTCAGTGTGCTGCACTGGGGGTTAAGAGGTTCAGGTCTAAGACTGGGCTGCAGCTGGGTCCTTGAATTCTGTCATTGGGCAAGACACTTTCCTCACATTGCCTCTTCTCATCTAGGAGTATGAATGTCCATAAATGGTGGAAAGGGAGGAGGGGAGTAGCAATACACCTGATGCTCCATGCTATGGATGACGGGATAAGCACCAGTGCCTTGTTTACCACTTGGCTTTTGAGTGTAAACTTCATCCCTTTTCAGTGATCTTCTTTCCCGTAGTTTGCTCAACTTTCTCAGAATGTGAGGATGATTTCATTGTTTCTAACAGGTTTCTGAACAACTTCATAAAATGCACACTCGTCACCTCGTAAGAAAGTATGTTCAAGGTATCACACCAGAGAAGAAAGCCCAGGTCAGTATTTGGCCCTTCATTCCTTATTTTAATATGCATATCTTCTATAATATTCAATATACATTTCCTACAACACTGATGGGAGGACTTCATCACAATCCAGACTCTCTTTAGCTGGTGATCATTTCTTTTATTCTCATGACCTTAATGTTTGATTCAAGGGGGATGCTGTAAGGAGATACTAGATGCCAGTCACTCTAGAAGATTAATGGTCTAACACCCTGTGATTATTATTATTATTATTAATCTTTGACAACTGATGGCAAAAACATGGTTCTTGAAAACATTCCTTTAAAGACATTTTTATCATGTAAATTTTTTTGGTTTGTATGCACATGTGGTACTAGTCCATATTTTATTCAAGGTATAAATATCTATATTCGGTTGCAAGCATTTCCAGTTACAATATTCTCCAAAGTCTTATAGACAACATACTGTTAAAAAGATTTGTTCAATTAATTTCCTCCATGCAGTGAATCAATCAGTTACCTTTCTTTCTTCAGCTCAACATGAAGGTCACAGCCAGTGAAATGTTTAAAGGAAAGAAGGCCAGTTATGAAGAGAGTATACCAATGCCATTTGAGCCACACAGGCTAGGTATTGCCTTCAGTTATTTGTTTATCTGTGTGTTTATTTGTGTACTGATGTAAAATGTACATTAATTTGCCATTCCAATGCTCATCATGGTAGATTCCATGGCGTTTCATGATGAAAAAAAATTCAGATTTGTAACGTATCGACCAAGTAAACTTCTATGTATTTTAAATCAGGGTAATATCCATTTCACTCATTTTATTTGCTTAATAAGTAATAGTCCTGCAAAGCTCTCAGTGCATAAAGTAAGACATTGTTAGTTTTTCACAAAGGTGGAACGACAAATAAAGTAAGGAAATTGAATCCCTGACTATTGGATTTTGTGGTCATTATGTTTTCACTGTATCTTGTACAGGTGTTACTTTGGAAATGCTGAAGAAGACTGTTGTAACAGACAAACAGATCATTCCATCATCAGAAACCATTAGGGTGAGAACCCATTTATTACTGTTGACAATTGACCCTCCTTCCCCAACTTCTTCTTTTACTTCTGGATGTCTTATCTTTAACTGCCCTTTGGAATATTCTATCTGTTTAGAAATGAAAAGAATGCTAAGGATTATGAATTTTGTTATGATCAGTGTATAGTAGATTTTATGACAGAAGAATGATTATTGAGGCAGATAATGATGTTGATATTTGAATAATCAGCTTCAAATTTCACTCTACATAAGAATGCTTGTGAGTGGCTTCACTTAAACATGCTTCTCTTTCTATCTTAGTACTGCACTGGGGTTCACAAGTATGACAGAAATGGGTACAAACTGAGGACACGTATATTAATCCTAACAGAACAGGTATTGTTTGAGAAAAAAACATCTTCTCCCTTTTCCTTACATTTCATGTCTGGTCCAAAGAGACCCAGTGGCTAAATGGTCAGAGCACCAGACTCAGGATGGAGTGGACCGGGTTCAAGACCTGGCCAGGTCACTGTGTTGTGTTCTTAGTGAGACACTTCTCTCTCACAGTGTCTCTCTCCTCCCAGGAATATAAATGGTACTCATGGTGAATTGTCAGGGAAGCCTAGTGAAATGCTGGGGGGTAACCTTACAGTGGACTTGCATTCCATCCAGGGGGAAGTAGTAATGCTCTTAGACACTTCATGCTATAGAAACTAGATAAATATTATCAACATTGTTAGTAATATTAATATTATGATCATCTTTGTTGATCTGATTTAACTTTTATTATTATCACTATTGGTACTATTACTATAAATGTTATTATAAAGAATTAAATCCTTCATAAGTTATTAAAATTAATATTGTTATTAATTATATAATAATTCTATCACTTATTTCACGTCTGTGATGTGCTTGTTTCATTGTAGGCAATTTACATTCTGGATGACAAGACTTACAAGCTGAAGCATAGAATTATCAACAGTAGTTTGACAGGTGAGTGCAGTATATATCTGATTTGAATGATTAAATGCTGCCTTGAATTTTGCTCTGCCCCACCAAATCAAGGCCACATCTAAGAATACCATGCTTGTTTGGGGACTTAAGGTTCATCTGCAACAGCTGCAGAAGTTTACTTTCCTCCAAAACAAACAGTTAATCTGCAAGGAATAAAGTTTTAATATTTGTGGAAGGAGGAAAAAGTAGAACGATACAGACCACAGATTTGAATGGAATGTCATGAATCAGGGATTCCATGAATCAGGGATTTAAATAGATTATTTTTAGATAAATTGCAATTAGTTATTATGACTTTAATGCTGTAGATGTCATCATGGGTTCATGTTTTAGCATGTGCTGTTATAGATTTGAATCACAAGGAAAGTTTGGAGAGTATCAAATTAAGATGTGTAAAAGTTACTTGCAGCATAGGTATTCTCCAAACTTCTCAAGTGCTTTATTTTTTCGATGAGCCTACAGTCAAAGGATGGACCAATTTTCTTACAATATTTTCAATATAGCATTGATAATATTGTAGTACGGGAAATTCAATATGCTATGCTTCATAGGAAAGTAATATTTTTGAATTGTGCTACATTCTTAGGTATTTCAGTCAGCTCTAAAACGGATGGAGTTATTGTTCTTCACTTACCAATTGAAGACAAAGGGGACAAGGTGAGCTTAAGCATTTTATGGAAATATTGATTTTACCATCATTTGCATAGTTCTAGTCATACTGAAGTGAAATGATTTTTTTTCAGGTTAATCATGTGTAATCCACAGTGTCTTACTTGATCATCCCTTTTTCTCATGAATACTAACCCTTCAACGTCAATGTAAAACAGAAATACCATTATTGACACTTAAGTTCTTTAAAGTATTGTGACATAGTTCTTGATCATTTCAGGGTGATCTTATACTGACGAGCACTCATGTCATTGAAACAATTGTTTATATCCTGAATGCCCTGAACAACAATCAGCTTCTCAAAATTGAGACAGGAGAGTAAGTCTTCATTTTTTGTTTGAAAATCTATTGCCTTGAGCACTGAAAATCTTTTGACAACCGGGCAGAGTGTTTTTTGGTAGTGATTTAGTTTCCTCCTGCTGATCATTCAGTATAAATAAAACATTCTTACCATTACAGTTGTCACCACTATCATATTGCATTACTTTAATTTCCATCATCATCAATATCATGTTTAATATTATTATGATTATCCAACTAGAATTTTGGAAGCTTTTCTTAAGAATTACCCCCAGTCACTCAAGTAAAATCCTCATCTCTGGCACTTTGCTTTCCAGCCCTCTTCCTTCAATGTCAAGATTTTTTGTTTTTAGTTTGAGGTTGGCTGTTCTAAATAACACTGAATTAAAATTTTTTTCTCACTCAGAATAAAACACAACATGGCCAAAGATAAGACAGGGACAATTTCATTTTATGATGGGTATGCTGGATATTTTCTATCTTATGTTGTGTAGAAACTTAAAATAAAACTCTAACTGCAAATTCTGTTTTGATTATTTTTCAGGCTTTTGTTAACATTGACCTTGTAGTGGTTTGTAGGGATATTAGATGGGGAAGGGGTTTGAGATCCAGTACTGTACCATCCTGTCTCCCACTCTCTTTCATGAAATATGGCAGATTAACCATAAGCAATTTTCTGTATTTGTTCAGTCCTCTCCCAGTTCTTGTTCCTTCCTCCCTCATTTCCCTTATGCTGTGCAAACCCCATTATCTAAGGTTTCTGTACCCCTGCTGTCCCTGCCTATTGATAAACCTATGCAGAAATGTGTGCCTCTGTATGGGATGGGACATGTTACATATTAAGAAACTTTAATATCATCTTCTTTGTTTAAACATATCTATCAGATGACTTAAGCTGAGAGAAAATCAACAGAAATATCACTGACCACATTTTACTGCAGTTGTTCAAGGATTTGTGGCTGATTTTAAATTACATCAGGAAGTTTTGGTTTAAATTGTTATCTTTGCCTTTTTAAGTTATTTGTATTATTTTTTTATTTTATAGCTCTGAGTTGTTGATTAAAAAGGGACAGACTGGTAACTTAGAAGTGGTGAGTATTTTCCAAAGTCTGTGACTTAATGTCCTTGTGTCAGTCTTAAGATCTAGAACTCTCTTTGAAAAATATTTCCATTGATGTGTGTCAGTCTCTGATGCTCCATATTGGGGGTTTGGGCATGGGGCCAATCACCTTACCCGGTAAAATATATTAAAGCTTAATTACAAAAAGAAATAAGATACTGAGGATTACTGGTTACCACTACTGCAGAACAAGGTTGCACCCAGGCCCTGGTTGGCTTGGTTATTGTGTTTTTGTGTGCTGATCCTGGGCAAGACACTGGTGTCAGTACCATATAAAATTTATGGTGAACAGTATTGAGAATATGCGTACTGATGTTAGGGTTTAAAGTGTTAACCCTTCTGCTCCTGAGGGTGTTCATCTCACAGATTCTCCTTTCAATTTTGATACACAGTCAATTGGACTGGTAATGAGAGTTAATGTGGGGAAAATGGTAAACTTGAGGAACTGTTCTCGGGTGACCTTTGACAGATCCATATCCCATTCAGGGAAAGAATCCACAATACTCCTAGTCACTCTACTGTAGAGAAAAAAAAGGGATAAGCTCATTCACTTTTTGTTGTGTAATGGCAATTCACAAAATAAGATATTCCTGGCCAAAGTAAAAGTTATGGGATATTTGGCCTTATAAATGGCCTAAGGGCACCCATTTGGGCAAGAAAAGAATGATTGAGTCAGTATGGCAGATGTCATACCATCGGTGTAAATCTCATACCTGTTTACTTGAATCAATGAAAGCTTTAACCCTTGGCTGTTGTTTTTATATCTTAGACTGCCCCAGTACCCAAAACTGTGAAGTAGTCAGTTTGATGAAAGCTGATGGTTAGGCAATGATGAAAATCCATGAGAGCTGGTATAAAATATGTCTAAATCATATCAATATATTTAATGACCCCTCTGAAAATGCTTCTTAGAAAACTATGAACTAATTATCACTAACAAATATTTTCCCCCTAAGTCAAATCACTTTTGATTGAAAATCATTTTGCACTTTTTATAACATTATGTGGCCTTCCAGTGTACCGGTCATTAAATCTAGGCATATCTTGCATAATAGAGTAAAAAAAGTGCTCATAAGAACCTGTAAGACTAAAATTTCCTGGTCAAGCACTCTTCACATGAGAACTGTTTTAGGCTAAAATCTCAATACAGGCTCTTATTTTGGTAACATAGAAATTTTCAAATATAATATCATACATCACATGCATTACAAAAAAGGGTAACAAAAAACTAGCCAGAACACTGGCAGTGTTATAAGACCTCAATACTGTATTGTCAATACCTCTATAGTGGTGTAACGCATTCAACTGTGCGTATAGGTTAACCATGTAAAGCAGGGTGCTATAAAGCTTGAATAGCCAACAGTACCACACCCATGCCTAAGAATATAAATTGTGGTTTCTTTTTTTTTGTTTGTTTTGTTTTTAATGATAAAAACCTAGGTAACCTAATTTCAAAGATAAAAACCATTTATTTAAGAACCTATGGAGGTTGACTTGAAAAAACCTAGGTTTTTACTGTACCTGACTGTTTGAATTTTATTTTAAGATGATATACAGAATATTATATATTTTGTGTCAGGTGAATTGAATTGTCTAGATTTTTTTGAATGGTAGGGTTACACTGAGAAGAAGAAATTTATTATTGTGCAGTAACCATGATTGAATTTTTGATTCATTATCAGTTATTTTGGCAAAAGTAAATGGGATAAAAAAGATGAATTACTGATTTTTACAAGACACAGGTGCTATGTTCTCTGCCTGATTCAACCAACTTCACAGATTTTAAACAATAAGCCCTCAGTGTGACACTAAAATGTTTCTCACCATTCATTTAGAATATTTCAATTGATACAGGATTTGGGAAAAAATTGTTTAAAACATTGTAAACAGTTTTGATATTCAGCTTTACTTCACTTAACAGTCTTTTAAAAATGTTCTCTATTGCTTCATTTTCTCTAAAGGGCACAGGTTGTATTTTACAGCTTGCCAAAAATATAGGAATCTTTCTACAACCTGGAGTATTAAAATGAAAAATTACCCAAGTTTATTCATTGACTAACTTTGAGTACCTTATTGTTAGTTGTAACAATATTATGAAAATAAAGAAACAATTTAGGAATACATTACTTTTATACCAGAAAATGTTGGATCATTTTAGATTTAGTGTTCGTTTTGCCCTCATAATAACAACTTTGTTATATACGCAATGATTCGATTTACCTCTCTTGTTCCAGTAAGGGCGCATTCGTTCCAATAAGCGCGCCCTCTTTCCAATAAGCGCGCCCTCTTTCCAATAAGCGCGCCCTCGTTCCAATAAGCGCGCCCTCGTTCTAATAAGCGCGCCCTTGTTTCAATAAGCGCGCCCTCGTTCCAATAAGCGCACCCTTGTATCCATCAATTATTTTTGCCCACGCGCGGTCGGTTTCAACGAGTCAAGTAATCAGGTATGCCATGTTGAACTTGGAAATACAAAACAAATCATGCGCTATAGTTTCCACTGGAATAAAGTTTTCCTCTTCGCTCTCGAGAGATCCTTCACCTCTTGAACAAACAATGTTCGAGGACAACTACTCGTGCGCGAAATGGAGGCTCTTTTTATGGATTAATAATTCTCAAAGCATTACTTTGCGTGGGTGGAACAAAACTTTTACACAGTTTTTAATTTTCAAATTTCTCATGTACAATCCAGTGAGCAAAGAATATTCTTACCTTTGTAGCAAACTTTCAATATGCTCGCGTTTCGAAAGTTTGCTTTCGTGCTCTGATGAAGGGTTAATGTTCGGAACGATAGCAACTCAAAGTTCGCCCCAGGGGCTTAACATACCTATATTTTAGCAAGAGATAATCATCCGCCCACGAAAGCACTGTTTCTGGTTTACGTCTATGTCTACCGAGTTCTAAGTTAAGCACACTTTTCTTCGATGCGAACATGTTTTTAGGACATTGTTCCGTTCAACCCTAGTCCTTCTCTACGATTCCAATCCTGAATTGCGTTCAGTCACGCAATAAATGATTGAAACGTTAACCTTGGGGCCTAGGCTTTAGTTTTTCCAATCACGCAATATGCTCAACTGAATTCAAGCGTCTACGAGCGTGCCTCAAAATGCGTTCTAAATTATTTGTAGATTGATTTTTCTTACTGTAATGTACCGTGCGCGAAGACTGAGAATACTGCTCTCTTGGGCGCTTCTTTTTTTCGTTGTTTTATTTCTCATCAAAAACAGAAAACGCCGAGGCGAGAGAATGGCTGATGGAGAGGACGTTCTTTCGTTCCGGAAAAGTTCTAAACTTTCCACGACCGAGAGTAATGTCGACGAAAAGCTTGGAGAAGGACGCTTAAATGTATCAGTTTGGGAAGAAATCTGCGGTTATGAACTAATGTCACTGAAGGAGTTCCCGCTTTTCCCACACTCGCCGACATCACGCCGAAGCACGTCGACCTTGCGATTACGCTTCAAACAAAACTTAGTAAATGTTGGATTACGAATTTTCGGATTTATTTCGCCGATAGAATCTGGGAATTACAACTTTCATTTAGCTTCGAGTGGATCGACGGAATTGTGGATTAGTTCGGATACGAACCCCGAAAATAGCAAGCTTGTGGGAAACGTAACATCGGGGACAACTCGGACACATGATGGAAATATTATTTCTTTATCAGCGCGAAAGCTTTACTATTTAGAAATTTTACATAAACATGGCCTTCACAGCCAACATAATTTCATGTACGTTAAATGGCGATCTTCGACTTGGAAAGAGCAAGGTTATAGAGATATTCCTTCAGATTTACTTATGCCATCCGAGGACGATCAACATTCAAATGTATTTGGTAAAATCAAACTGCAATCGTTACTGAATCAGCGAGTTGTTCAACGGGATACCATCCTTCCAATGCACGTTCAACAAAGTGAACCATCCTTTGTAAATGAAGAAGTAAAACGTCGTTCAGAAATGTATTTCCTTCCCTTCATCACCGAAGAAGACACTAAAGATTTATTCCCGCCGTGTCAGTATAATCCATCCTACATAGTGAAAAATCCTTTAGATAGATACCAGTCCATGTGGGAAACCCATTACACCTCGATTTATCCTCACGACCATGCAGATATTATGAGAAAGAGGTGGGAAACGGACGATTTTGTGACTTTTGGTAACGATCAGTTGGACGAAAATGCAGCAAGGAAGATTGTTGCTCAAGTCTGGACGCAAATTCAAGTCAAGTTCCCAAGGTATATAAGTTTCAATTTTTAATGTTTTCTTTTGACTGCACCTTTTTACTAGCGGATTGTATTCGTCCTCGATTAGGTTAGTCAAAGTTTAACAGAACTATTATCATGGGATTCACCGTATCTGATTAATTTAAAAATTTTCGCTCTTTGCTAATGCGATTCACGTCGAAAGAATGGGAACTGCGATTGCATGCTATTGACACGGTTCATTCATGCGCATTTCAGTTTCATTTAAAACGAACTAGCGAACTATCGATCGACTCGATTCAACAACTAACGTGTTAGAGAATTAAAATTTTGTCATGCTCTGACAATATGGCTATCGCATATGACTCCGTAAATTGTTCAATCGCCTCGTCTATTTATGCTCCTTGCGACATACACGCGAACACGTTTGAGAATTATAGAATTTTTATTTCCTTCCTGCGCGGTTAATTTTAAAAAAAATTTTAAAGCCGCACTCAGTTTTCCTGCAGTTTGGTGAAAGTACAGGCAACTTGAGAAAATTTGGTTCCAACAGCAATTAAAAAAATGCCGAATACTTAAAAGTTCAAAGGTGAATCGTCCAAGTGGAACCATTTGTGATTATGGCATCGGAAAACTACAATATTTTGTCAATGAAATTGTGAAACAGATGAGCACGTGGCGAAGATATATATTTGATTAGATACCTGTTCGGCTGTCTTATCGGCTAATAATGTTTACTTGAAAATTTTGATTGCTTCAACTTTTTGAAGCTGGCTCACTGATTCGATTGCAATCATCTTCTACGGTGTGAAGCTTGTTTGCTCAGTGATTGTGAAAGACACTAAGTCTCCGACACCTCGAGCAATAAGTAAGTAAACAAAACATCTAATTTTGTGTTTTTGACTGAATTTAATTCCTTAGGACCTTATCCTTCTCTAAGATAAAACTGCAGGTACAAAGGCAATCTATTTTTTTCGACATTGTTTTATTTGTCCAAAAATTGTATGCACAATGAATTTGTGAGCTCTTAGAAAATCTTGCCTTTTTCGTTGGTATGGTAATCATTAACGATGCCTTGTCGAAATTTTATATGATGTCGGGATCGTAGATGGAATCTTTGGGGTCAATTTGCAGAATTATTCCTTATCTTTTCGCACTAGTTTACAGCATAGACAAAATACGTTTTAATGAGTTATCGAAGCGACCGCAAACTGATTACAAACAAAAGGTTTTTGTGCACCTTCATGAATGGAATAGTGACAAGGTCTAGCAGTTTCTAGATTATAATGAAATAAAGCAAATTTATAAGTTAAATGTTGAGGGGTAAGAATTAACCAGAAAATCTACATTTAAAGCCTTAGCCGAAGCCAAAACGAGACGCGCAGGTGTCCTACTGGTATACCAGTTGCATTAAAAAATGTCTCATTTTGCCCCACTCGACCTGTTCTCACATCATTCGTAAAAATGGCGTTTCAGTCCTTTGACTTTAACTAATTAACTTTCAGTGGAAACTCAATGGATTGCGTAAAATATTGAACAAACAAATCAAGCAAAACCGAAAGGCCTTTATTATAATGTTTTCAACTTCGTTTA
Source organism: Pocillopora verrucosa (assembly GCF_036669915.1). NCBI lineage: Eukaryota > Metazoa > Cnidaria > Anthozoa > Scleractinia > Pocilloporidae > Pocillopora > Pocillopora verrucosa. The sequence goes on along the minus strand of NC_089313.1, from coordinate 11,987 downwards.
TTTCATAAAAAAAACCAGCAGAGGCAACCAAAAAAAAATGCCCAACAGCTGTTTGATAAAAAATTAATTCTCGTCAGCATCGTCAATAACCCAAACCTCACCTGGTGAAAGAAGTCGCATATAGCTGTAGTCCCAACCTGAAAGATAATTTTAGTGAAAGGTTAACCAGAATTCATTCCACTCTTGCTTGAAGAAGTGAAAACATAAATTTTGCTTTAGTTGGAATCGCTTTAGGAGATCACAAATCCATTTTGTTACACGATGTCGTATGAGTGTAGACCGGAAGTAAAACTTGTGACGTTTAGGTTCCGTTCTTAAAACAGGCGGGGCTGTTAAGACTTCCGTTTAGGCGACTTAAGCAACAATACAGACGAAGAACCAAACGTTTCCATTTTGACCTCATGGGTTTGGAATGTAGAGGTAACAAGAAAAATTTCTCAGTTTCCTTTCTGCTGCATTGTAGAATCTGGCTTGTCACATCGTTTGGTATGATTGCGTGACGCAGGAAAGGACGTAATCAAAATTATTTCGAACATTTGAAACATGCATGCCAGTGTCATTCGCTGAGTAACTTCATCTTTCATTTTAAATCACCAGTCTTAAAAATTGCTATCTTCATGTACATCATCGATGCGCAAAAGTATTACATTCGGCATTCCTATCCTAGCAGTATGCATTTTTCACCATGGACCTAGTCAAACGGACCAGCCTGCCAAAAGTTTCCTAAAAGCTCAGTGGTGAAGCATTTAAAGTACTCGGAGCACTCGGAGTTCTTTTTTCCGAATATGCCAGTGTCATTCATTGAATAACTTTATCATTCACTTGTTTTCCTTTTTCTCCTTTGCATTACAGGAAGTATATCCTTGAACACATCTTGAATGTGGAAGAAAATCATGATCCTGAAAAGGGTGACAGATATTTAGTAGAACTAGAACTGAAAGAAATTTCAAGTAGGAGATCTTTGAGGTTCTCTGAATATGTGTACCGGCTTAAGGAATCGGGTGCTTTTTGCATCCCTGTGGGCGTGGCATGGAACAAGAGGGCTGTCGTCAACATCCTTCTTGCAACCGGGAATAATCAGGGGCGATGGACTCTCCATTTTCTTGATCACATGTCAAGAATACACAATAGGACCATGGATTTCAATTTTAATGTAATTATCGCTGAATTCGATGGCATCGATGTTGACTTAAAGGAAGCTCTGAGGAAGAGTGGAATCCCACAGTATCGGCATATTAGACTTCGAGGAAGATTTGAAAAGGCCAAGGGGCTACAGCTGGCTGCCAGTACGGTTACAAATCCGAACTCAATAGTGTTTGTCATGGATCTTCATTTAGATATTCCCTATCATTTTCTAGATGATGTCAGAAAGGTTTGTGAGAGTTTTGCGCACATCGTTTTTTTTCTCTTTTAATATCTTGTCCATCAACTAAGAAAAACAACCTTTGGAGCGAGTATGGATCATCGAAGAGCCAGAAACCTGGTAACTAGAGTATAACAGTTTTCACTGAGCAATAGCCCAAAAGAAAAGAGAAATCTCTTCATTTAGTTAGTAGTCGGACATAGAGCCGTTTTTTTCTTACTGATACTTGCTTGATACTGCTTCTAATTTCTCCCTTGAGTGTCACCATCGGTCAAACTTTAGCAAATCAAGTGCGTCTATTTTCTCTTTCCCTCTCCTCAAGCATTTACGTTCGTTAGATTCCCCGTGGTTCTTACCTTGCTTACACAGTGATCTAAGGAAGAATAGAGAGGTCTGTGAATAAGCTATGTCCTTTGTTTCAGGATTGTTTCATGAAATGCTGCGCCCATATCACGGACGATTTCTGAGTGTTCCGTTTTCAGTAGATCTAAATTTGGAGGGGTTGAATTTCCTCGCCAGCGTAAAGCAGATAGAAGATTTGCAATTGTAGTCTGATTTTTGGAAACATGTTTCGGTGTTTTTCTGCAGCATTGTGTTCAAGGCAAGATCGCCTACAGTCCCATACTCGTTCGACTATCTTGTGGGGCGACAGCACGGCATCGCAGAGGCTTTTGGGAACACTTTGGTTACGGTTTGATGGGCATGTACAAAAGTGACTGGGACAGAATTGGAGGAATGAATGTAAAAGAGTTCAAGAACAAATGGGGTGGAGAAGATTGGGAGATCTGTGATCGCATTTTGATGAATGGTATGGAGATAGAGAGGCTAAAAATGGTTCATTTATTTCATTATTTCCACACCAAAAAAGGCATGTGGTCTGATGTTAGAAATGACACAGATATTGTCGAGTACACAGACCTCTCCTGACATAATAAATGAGTGTGATTTGCAGCCGGAATGCAATAAATAAGATTTGACAGACAAATAGGAAACTTTTGAAATTGGCACTTTAGTGTAGATAAGATATTCATATATTTTAACTGAAGAATAGTATTATTTTTTCGTTGACTTTCATCGAATTTATATGCGAAAAAGAAATAAAAAGGTATGCAATTCATGAATTTATGGACAAGTTCACCTCGATCGATTATACAAAACGAATTCTTTTTTTTTTTTTTCACTATATATAACAAATTTTGAGTGTGAAAACGATCAAACTGCATGTTATCTTGTGATTGGACAGCCGCCACTCTCAGAATCGAGAATTTTCTCACAGGTTCGAATAGTTTCGAAAATCCTCGAGGGGCTTACGCCAATTATAAAGGTCGCCACACACACGGGGGGACTAGTCCCTGCGACTAGTTCCTGCAACTATTCCCCTGAAGAGTTTACACGAAGGGACTGGTCGCAAGGACTAGTCCCTAGTAGTGTTTCCACGCAGGGACCAATTGCACAGGAAAGTAGCAAAAACTGGGGGCAAATGGTGTCATTCTTTCACTCTACAGCTTTCTTAAGAAACCAAAATTCTTAAAATAGCAATGTAGCATTGCAATAAATCAGCTCAGTACAAACCGCAGATTGTTCAGCGAAATTATGCAGTGCTTGAATTGTTTCTGATTCAGTTAGGATATAAGCAGAAATAACGCTTTGTTACCGATCAGATGTGGCCAATACAGAAACAAAAGGGGCGGAAATTCGATCAAGATTTCCAGTACTCGTGTAAATTATTTCAAAACTGGTTTAATCCCGGGAAGGAAACATCAAAGAAATTATCCCGGAAGTCACGCAATCGCCTCTGTACATTGTGTTTTCAGGCGGGAAAATATGGCAAATATGATTGTGATACCGATCTGTGATTGGTTTATTTTAATTTGGTCGCAGGAACTAGTCCCACGAACAGTTCACACGAAGCGTTTTGAGGAACAAGTCCAGGGACCAAATTTTAGTCCCTGCGACTAGATTTTGTGGCAAAAATGGCTATTTCAAACTATGGGACTTGTTCCCTGGACTTGTTGCAGGGACTAGTCGCAGAGACTAGTCGCAGGGACTAGCCGCGTGTGTGCCGACCTTAAAGATGATATGCTTTACTTTAATTAATTTTTGATGCTAATACATCAAGACAAAAATACTACGAAAAAGAAAGTGTGCAATCAGTCTTCTCTTGTGTTTCAATTTGCGGTTCGTTTACCCTTGTTTTTGTTAGTTCAGTTATGTTTTCATACGACATATTAAGACATATTATTTTTTACACTCCATGGTGATATGGGGTGTTACAATGTTGTTAACCCTTTGATATATGAAGAGTGACTGGCTTCTAATTTCTCCTTACATTAATACTGCTGGATCATTTATTAAGATCATGGGAATAAAGGAAATTATTGACAATCTATGTAGTTTTGATTGTTACACGAACTCTCCTTACAGTACCAAAGGAAAAGTATTGAGAAGAGTATGAAGAATGTGGATACTGATGTTAGGGCGTAAAGGGTTAAAGGGGAAAATGGTAAAAGAACAGAAAGCCAGCAAAAGTTTTGACAAATAAAGCTTTTGAGAAGTAATCAATGTTTCAGTAGTTTTTCGAAATTAGCTTGGAACAAATACATTGGAAGTACATGACATTAACTGATTTAGCTGTAGCTGTAGCTATGAGCGAAACCATAGCACATCACGGAGAAACAACATCAACGAATAATAATCCATTAAGAAGTCCTGACTAGTTCTCCTTGAGGACATTATGAAATGTTCGACTGCTTTGTCTACGTCTTTCTCGCTTTGTGTCTTGCGTGTGAAAATTCCGCGGTAAAAATGACAAACTTCTCGCTTCTCCCTTCCCCGCCCTCGCCCTAACACCTTACGATTCAGCAAACTAGTTTCGCAAAGGGAGGAAACGCACATGGCCCCCACTGGTTGAACCTTTGGTGAGAGATGGAATTGGTTTGTAAGCCGCCGAGACATTTTGCTTATCAGAAGTATGCAGCCCATATTACGCCTGCTTCCAGTAAAGAGGTCAACGGTGGCCCGTCTTTCGCTAGTGGTGATAGACGGTACACAACAACAATTGCAATACAGTCTCAGCCACGAATAGTGCAACTGGGCGTGGCCTTGTCCTCAATATTTATGGGCCTTTGGGGTCGCGTGTTCTAAATACTATAAGACAGCTTTCGTCGCCGGAGCACAAGGAGAAGGTGGGGGGGGGGGAGGGGGGGTTGCTTGTTTCTTGGTATATAAGAGGATCGGGCTCCTATCTATCAACGTTTGCGCTCAAATAAAGTCACCCTTCCTTACTCCTCCTTTGTGCACTGGCCACGTAAGCTATCATACAATATATTTGATGAACCCTCTAAATGTTGATGTTACATGTGGAATCTGACTTCACGCACAATATTTTAATCACTGTTACCAGAGTCATACTAACCCTGCTTCATTGCTAATCAAGTCTCCGAGCCGTCGGATTTGTGCTCATCAAAGAATGCTTGAATTTTGACCATCTTGGGTACCTGGCCAAAAACATTTAACAAATCTAGTGACGGTACAAAATGTGAGGTGTTCATGTCCCTAACAATAGATCTTTGACAGCCGGCTTGTTAGATTTTAGGGAGATTATGGCGGATCTTCGTCCTGGACGGGGAGAGCGTGGGTTTGTACATGTTGTATCCCATCGAGAAACTGTTAAACGCCTCATGTCTCGGTGATCACTCTAATGCAGTTACATTCAACTTCGAGTTTATGCTCCAAGAAATATCATTTTTCTGTTATTTTACTATGGTGCTTTTCTCCAAAGTCTGATGACTTAACATACCCAAAATGACATTTTCAAATCAATCTGTAAACTAATGTTAAGGTGATCAGATGAGAGAAATGATTTAGTTACAAGCTTTATAAGTGTTCTCCCAATAACCCAAGTGGGTTATTGTACACGGGTGAACTGATAGAAAGTACAGTCTTCTGCTTCTTATAAATACAGCCATGTAGCCATTGTAAGTGATACAATGAACTGATGAATTGATATTTGAGCAATTAGAGTGCACATAATATATTTTCTGTTTTATAAACAGATACAACTACTGTTATAGAATTAATATATTGAAAATTAGTGTATTTATGAATGTTTCAGCTCAGAGTGATTACCAATAGAATAACAGATTTACTCTTAAAATCCCAATCCCTTCTTCTGATTGGGGCCACTGATTTCTTATTTTGATGTTCATATTTTTTTCATATAAGAGCCGTTCTGATTTTGGTAGGCTGATCTGGTTCATATTTTTGTACTTATTTTCTCTATTTGTAAAATTTCAACTTGAAGGTAAGTAATCAACATGTTCTTGTATGTGGGTGTGTACTGTATTTACTCAGTTATATCCTTAAGATTTTTTTACTACCAAAACTCTGTTGGAGAGAACAATTGGTTAGTAAGCCATAGCAAGATTTTTTGTATTTTTAATCAGAGGGTTTAAAAGGCAGATGGACTCTAAGAATTCCAATCCCCCATTCTGGTTAGGGTCACTGATTTCTTATTTTGATGCTCATATGCTATCAGAGAGTTTAATAGGCAGCTAGAAGAGAAATAATCATGGATAGTGAAATGGGGAAATAGTGAATCACAGACTTAAATTAGTTTTAATGATTGAATTGAGCTGTAAGCTATAGAAAGTTATTTTTTAAGACAAGACAGAATTTCTCCTTACAATATCAATATAACATCAAGTAGACAAAAGATGAGAAAAGATTTCGTAAATCTTGGTTATGGTGTTATTCGATATCTGAAGATAACATTTGAGCGGAGGGTAAGTAGCGCCAGGTCTTTTCGCCACAAGCGAGTTTATCAAGGCCTAACGCGAATGTGCCAACATTCTCGCCGTAAGCGAGTTCGTCAACTTCTGGGGCCAGGTCATAGAAGGAAGGTTTTGATGCCGATGATACCTCTTAGGTTTTTGTTGTCGTAGACGGAATTAATTATTTAGGATTGGAGAGACATCCGAGTAGGCCCTGATATCTATCGGTGGGGCGTGCTTGCAAAGCTGTGTTCAGTTAATTACAAACAGGAACTCTGGTTGGAAGGAACCTTGCTCGCTGATGTGGCGAGGCTGTTAACCAGATCAAGTGTAAGATTTGTAGCTGTCTGTCTGGAGTATTGCATCTGAGAAAAGTCCTTAAAATTATTGATAAAGAGAGTGCATTGTTTGATTTTTGCCGGTTTAGCACCTACAATGCTAGGCTGATTAAATCAGCTTAAGTAACTACATATTTTCATCGCAAATAAAGCAGATGCTGGAGATAATGCGCAAATTAAATCGATTTGAAGCTTCCATTCCATCCCCCCAGCCCATGGGTAACACACAGGCATTTGACTGTCGTCCGTGACCGGGGGGTGGGGAATTTGAACATTTAACCTGGGTGGGATGGGAAATTTAAACCGGAAAGGTCGAAATATTTCCAGTGAAAAATGCTTGCTTTGTAATTTAGTTTGGACGAGTTTTAAGGAAAAGAGTTAACTTTCGAGAGTGGATGGCTCAGAAGAAAAGGTCTGGCACTTGCAAAAATTTTTTTTGCACTTGGCTGCAGGTTGGGGATGCTGCTCTTAACTGTTGCTGGGGACACCGTACCTCATCTTACACAAAGTACTACTTGAGAATTTAACCTGTTAAGGCAATGTTACAATATTCGAAGGCTACGATGTTAAAATCTCTACCATTCGTGTGCTTTCGTTGCGCACGTGTATTACGCGTGTATCAAGCACGGTCAGCTCTGAAGTGAGAGTAATCTGTGATTTTTGGTATCTTCAAGGACAATATCTTAAGATTGTGAATATTCAAGGCGACGTTTTGACAATAATGTTGAGAAGAGAAAGAAAGAAACTTCTTTTGATGCTTCTCGTAATTGGAGCGATAGTCATTATTTTGGTAAGGTTTCATAACAACAATAATAATAGGAATGAGTACCAAGTGGCTGCTAATGCTAAAGGTTTAAACGTCGCGGTTTGGAAAGATCTCTGTGGCTCGGACATGCGGTCGCTGAAAGAATTTCCACTGTTTCCTCACGCCCCGGTGCTTCGTTTAAAAGCTAAAAGATTGCAAATGCACTTCACGAGGGAATTCGTGAATTTTGGATTACGAATGTATGGATTTCTTACTCCTGATGAATCTAGCAGTTACAATTTTCATTTAGAGTCAAGTGGATCGTCAGAACTATGGTTGAGTCTGGATTCAAATCCCGAAAACAGCAAATTAATTGGAAATATAACATCAGGTACAAGTTTAAACCGTGCACGCGAGCAAGATTCGATTTCATTATTAGCTGGAAAGCGTTACTATACAGAAATTTTACTAAAACATGGCCACCATCACTGGTGGAATGATAATTTTCTACACCTTAAATGGCGATCGTCCAAATGGAAAGACGAACTAAGAGATATACCGTCAAATCTACTCTCTGCATTTGAATATGATATGACTTCAAAGCCGTTTGATGGAGTCAAGTCATACTCCGCTATGATTCAGCCTATGCCATCTGAAGTTAACATCCTCCCAATGCACATTAGACATCGGGATCCATCATTCATAAATGAAGAAGTAAGACATCGTACAGAAATTTATCATCTTCCCTTCATCAAAGAAGAAGACAGTAAATATTTATTCCCTCCTTGTCAGTACAATCCATCCTACATCGTGAAGGAACCTTTATACAGATACCAGGCAATGTGGGAGACCCATTACACCTCAGTCTACCCATATGACTTTTCAGACATTGCAGCAGGTATGATGGATAAAGAAAAAGGTTTTATAAGCTTTGGAAATGATAAGATGAATGAAGATGAAGCAAAGCATGTTGTGTCTCAAGTTTGGAGGCAGATAGAGAGCAAACATCCCGGGTAATTGTCTTGAGTTTTTTTCTTTCCTGAGTATTCTTAATACAAAATTCCTGAAGGAGATGTGGTATAAAAATGCAGCTCTTACTTGGTGTAGAAGACACAGTATATGCCACAATAGAATTTCATCACAACTGGGAATAAGAAAACAATGAAAACAATAGTGTGACATATACTGTGTCTTCTACACCAAGTAAGAGCTAAAAATACTTGGGGTAGTTGTAATTCCTTTCAACTATTTAACTCCCACTGATGACCAAGACCAAATTTCTCATTACAATATCAATACAATATAAAGCAGACAAGTGATGAGAATGAAAAAAAATTTCAACTAGGAGATTATTAGTTCAACCAATGCCAAATTCTTTGAACAAACATCCTAAGAATTTTATTGCAGTCAGTGAGGAGAGTAACGAAGGTTCTAAAATTCCTCTGAGAATGGTCAAATTTACTTTAATTTTTACCAGTTTTATGTAGGGTTACTATTGATCACCCCAGACCAGTTATATGAAAAATTGGTACCAAGTTGCCTCCAGTCACCTTTGCAAGCTCACCCCTAAAGTTCATTCTTTCTTGACAGTATTCAGAAGATTGTAGAAAGTGTCAGTTGTAGTTTCTATTGATTATACACTTGCAAACTGATGAAGGTGGTTGAGGACACACTTGGAATGGGGTCAATCCACCATAAACTGAAAAAAAATAGTATCTGTCTGGAGAGACTCCCTATTTCAGGAGGTGTCTAGAGATGTTTCTCTTGTGATCTTATAGTTAGTTGGACTAAATCAATGGAGAGAGGGGCTGTGAGAGTGTCTGGCTCATGAATACAACTTAACACTTGTGACCTTTGGGAAGGAGTCAAGTGGGTTTCTTTAAATGATATTCACCATTAGCTTATATTGAAATGTGTGTCAGCATTCAACCTGTCTTATTGTGATTGAAAATTTTGGGTATTCATTCTTGATTTCTGTAGGAAGTATTCTTTTAAGAAAATCTTGAATGTGGAACAAAATCATGATCAAGGTACAGGAGACAGGTATTTGGTGGAATTGGAACTTAGAGAAATTTCAAGTGGGAAACATGTGAGATTCTCTGAATATGTGTACAGACCCTGGGATACACATGTGCTATGCACCCCTGAAGGTGTGACATGGAACAAGAGTGCTGTCATCAATATCCTTCTCACCATTGGAATAAACAAGGAAGTTGGATCCTTCATTTTTGAATCACATGTCAAAAATATTCAAGAAAACCAATGATTCCATTTCAATATAGTAGTTACTGAATTTGATGGTGTTGATATTGACATGAAAGAAGCTCTGAAGAAGAGTGGAATTCCACATTATCAGCATGTTAGACTTCGAGAGGGATTTAAAAAGCCTGGGACTACAACTGGCTGCTAATATGGTTACAAATCCAAACTCAATACTGTTTGTTATGGATCTTCATTTGGATATTCCCAACCATTTTCTGGATGATGTCAGAAAGGTGAGTCAAGAGTGTCATAAATAGTCCTCTATAATAAACCAAGACCTTCAGTAGATCATGGTTAGTTTAATCAAAGATGAAGACAAAAGGTACAGGGAAACTGACATGTGCTTGATTGCACAATGTTTGATATTTAGTTACTTGATGCTATACATGTGATTAGATCACATTTGAGGTGAGTGGTACAGGTAAAATTACCATAACCTGGTTAGCTGGTGTTGGAAAGAAAACAGAGCACAAATTTTTGAGGGATACAAATGGGAAGAATCGAAGAACAAGACTGTTCCTTTCTTTCACTTTCCTCTTCTCAAACCCACCCCTTAAAACTTGTATCCTAACACCAGTTTTTCTAATTGTGTATTTACTTTTTGGTAGAATTAATTGCCATATATTGATCTGTTTTTGACATGCAAGGAGTTAAAATTGTTAGAAACCTTACTTTTGACTTTTATCACCTTTCACTGTTGTCATCATCATCTATCTTGATTATCTATGAGTATCTTAATGAGGTGTTATTTATTTTGTCACAAGTATGGGACCTCAAAAGTTTGAATCATTTTAGGGGACTCAGACTTTTTCTTTGTCTCTCACTTGGGGCATTATGAATAACATCTTTCTTTAAGAGTTGCTTATTTACAACAACGCTAGGAAGCAAAAGAATCTTCATATTTTTCAAGATTAAGCCAAACATTTACCTTCTCTACTCATGTAAATCTGCCCTCTTCTTTTAATACAGCACTGTGTTCAGGGTAAGATTGCTTACAGCCCTTTTGCTTATCCGCCTATCATGTGGGGCCACAGCTCATCATCCTGTAGGCTTTTGGGAGTTCTATGGGTATGGTTTGATGGGCATGTACAAAAGTGACTGGGACAGAATTGGAGGAATGAATGTAAAAGAATTCAAGAACAAATGGGGTGGAGAAGATTGGGAGATCTGTGATCGCATTTTGATGGATGGTATGGAGATAGAGAGGCTGAAGATGGTTCATTTATTTCATTATTTCCACACCAAAAAGGCATGTGGTCTGATGCCTCTCATCATAATGAGAAAAGTGACTCTACAGATAGATACTGGCAGTAATTTCTTTAAGCAATAGATTGCACTTTCTGTTATTTTACTAGGGTGCTTTTCCTCCAAAGTCTGATGACTTAACATACCCAATGACATTTTCAAATCAATCTGTAAACTAATGTTAATTAATGTTAATAAAGTGATCAGATGAGAGAAATGATTTAGTTACAAGCTTTTATAAGTGTTCTCCCAATAACCCAAGTGGGTTATTGTACATGGGTGAACTGATAGAAAGTACAGTCTTCTGCTTCTTATAAATACAACCATGTAGCCATTGTAAGTGATACAATGAACTGATGAATTGATCTTTGAGCAATTAGGGTGCACATACTATCTTATCTGTTTTATAAACAGATACAACTACTGTTTAAAATTAATATATTAAAATTAGTGTATTTATGAATGTTTCAGCTCAGAGTGATTACCAATAGAATAACAGATTTACTCTTAAAATCCCAATCTCTTCTTCTGATTGGGGCCACTGATTTCTTATTTTGATGTTCATATTTTTTTCATACAAGAGCCGTTCTAATTTTGGTAGGCTGATCTGGTTCATATTTTTGTACTTATTTTCTCTATTTGTAAAATTTCAGCTTGAAGGTTAGTAATCCACATGTTCTTGTATGTGGGTGTGTTCTGTATTTACTCAGTTATATCCTTAAGATTTTTTTACTACCAAAACTCTGTTGGAGAGAACAAAAAGGCAGATGGACTCTAAGAATTCCAATCCCCCATTCTGGTTAGGGTCACTGATTTCTTATTTTGATGCTCATATGCTATCAGAGAGTTTAATAGGCAGCTAGAAGAGAAATAATCATGGATAGTGAAATGGGGAAATAGTGAACGCACAGACTTAAATTAGTTTGTAATGATTGAATTGAGCTGTAAGTTATAGAAAGTTATTTTTTAAGGTTATATGTTCACACAGATAGAATAGAATGATAAACAGATATAACTGTAATGAGTATTGTGAAGGAGGCAATAAACTATATTTAATTCTTTTGAAAATTATTTGTTTGAAAATCAGTACAGTTCTATAATTAACCCCTTAAACTCCCACAAGTGACCAAGACAGAATTTCTCCTTACAATATCAATATAACATCAAGTAGACAAAAGATGAGAATAAAGAAAAGTATCATTAGGGGATTTTAAGTTGATCCAATACCAATTTCTCCCAACAAACATCACACGAACTGTATG
>NC_089312.1:36550852-36597280 GCF_036669915.1 Pocillopora verrucosa | reverse complement strand
CAGTAATTAAGGCATTTCATGTAACATCTGTATGAATAAGGATAAATGGGTTGATTCTCACTAACCTTCCTTCCTTATTACAAAAAAAGTTTATGAAGAAACAAAAAGTCTTTGTTTATTGATTCACCGCAATAAGCACTTATCGTATGGCCCCCCAAATACAATAACGCGCAATAGATTGAGGCCGGTTTTTTTTTATTGACATCCGTTTTTACAGGATTTTTCACGCTCTGATTTCACTTACATAGGAAAGTAAACTGAGGTTAACGAATGTGTAGTTATTTTTCTCTCCAATGCTAGAGGCGACCACGTGTTGGAATAAAAGGAGAAACTACAACAATACGTCGTTTCTTTGTGCTGCCCACTAGTCTTCGTTAAGGAAAAACTATTTTTAATTCATGTTATGCAGGGCAGGGTTTTTTATTTCGTTTTACTTTGTTTTTTTTATGTTTTTTTTTTTTTTAACAAATTCAAATTCGTGTCAGACTGGGGTGGTGCGAGGCTGTGTGTCGGCTTTTATTTGGTGTGGGATGCCTTTAATCTGTAACCAAACCGGTTAGACCGTCTGCGACAGTGGGACAAGGGTGTTCAGATAACGGGGAAAAATGCATTTGTCAAATCATTTATTATCACGTGAAACACAGCGCAGCAAACGAACAAATCGAGCTTACTCATACTGAAGAGGGGGAAATTGACGATTGTGTTTCCCATATTCTTAAAAAAACATATTTGACTTAAAAAACCTAAACATTTTTTGTATCGCTTTCAATCTTTGTCCTCGTAGCTATCTTTCCTTCCATAACGTTTTTATCTTAAACATTTTTCCTGTAAGTGTACTTCTGTTTCCTAGAGGTATTTTTCAAATGTAAATAACTAAACTAAACTGGAGGTTGACTGAAAACTCAAAAGTTAGTTAGCTTCCAGACTCTTTAGTTTTTCAATTCCTCACTCGTTACTAACCCTAAAATACAACAACGCTTTGACATCACCGGCACGCTTCTATCTTAACAACCTGCGTGAAGAGATCTTTTCTAGTTAAGTAATGTTCCAGATAAGTGCTAAGAGAGGTATTACTACAGCAAAAAAAGCGGAAGATCTCAATGAGAAAGTACTGAAAATGTTTTTCCATTCAAAAATACTTCTTAAATTTCATGGTTACTTTGTTCTGTGCTTATCATATTGCCTTTTGTTCTAGTGCAATAAACGATTTCCATTTTTTGCGTTATCATTTGCGACCTCGATACCTGTCCTAGCTAATAAATGGAAAATTACTTGTCTTCTTTTAAAAGATAATATGTCAAGACAAACTTGACAATCATGATATCTTCTGGGTCCATGTGATCCAGTTCACAGCGCGGGATATTTGCTGCTATTTCCCCCTCCTTTATCTCCTTCGCCGGGAAAGGGAAAACCTTCTCCTCGCAGGAATCAGGCATCAATACTATTCTGTAGACATAAGCGTAAAGTCATTAATGATTTTGTGGTGAATCATGATAAAGTTGATTTTCTTTTTAACAGTTTTTAGGTTCGGAGACATGGTTTTTAGATTTCCTCACTCCTGTATGGAAAAATTACGATATTGATAGTCCTCGTAAAATACGCCAGCTAAATGCAAGTACTTTGGCTTAATCAGCAGCGATCATTTATCCTCTGTACTGCGTTTCCAGAGCGAGAATCTATCCTTAATTACAAAGATGAGTCCCTAACCTCGTTCCTACTACCACTGCCGTCACTGCGGACACCAGTTCCAAGGAAAGTCCTGCCATCGTATATGCGCCCTCCAGCTGTTCCCATTCGGGCACCTGTACTCAGTGCTGAATAGGTGTGACCCCTTCACGTTATTCCATTTCTCTCCCCTCCATCGGAAGGAGAAACACTCCTCTTTCTTCCAAAATCCATCTCGGTTTGGCTCTCTGAAATGAAACCGAATGTTCAGTTCATGTTCATATGATATCTTTTCTCATTATTTTTATAATTCTAGCGTCTCACCTTGAAATGCATTAGGCCCCGCAGACGCTGGACCTCCCCTTCCTGCAGAACACTGTGGGTGGGCGGCTGCATTTGTCGAGTGCTGTGGCATGTTCTTCTGCTTTATTATGGCAGTGCAGCCAGTCACCTCACAGCGGACCGCTCTTTCTGAGCACTCGCTTAAGTGCAGTGTTAAGTGGAGCCTGCAAAATAATCAAATAGGACCAGGGATGAGGCTGGCTAGTGAAACTTTTGGATATTTTGTTGGCCTTAAATAACCATTTGACTGTTGATTTCTTAATTAAACCGACAATATCTTACCGTGGAAGGCTTGTTCCGCAGCTTAGTGGACACAGTACCCTCTTATTTGAGCAAAGGGAAGCAGTATGCTCCTCGAAAGATTCCCTGGTAATTTTTCTACCGCATTGCTGGCAAGGGAGTTTGTGCTTTGCACCTTGCGCAGTGTGTGCTGCCATCCTCTCCCTTGCCACCATCTCTCCACAGCCATCATTGGCACACGCCGTTTGAAATTTTCCACACGTTTTCAAGTGCTGCTCGTGCTCGTGAAATTTTCCTTTCCATAGACAGCCGCTCTTATTACACTTGACATTAAAGTCTCCAATGATATCGTCGAGTGCGACATTGACGTGGAGGGTAACATCTGTTCCGATCGGTGCTTTACAAAGTGGGCATTTGGGGAAAGTCTCAATGCCTATGAGTGTCGCGAGGCAGTGTCGACAGCCCGAATGCCCACATGCCAGAGTGACAGGCTTAACCATTGTCGATAGGCTTTCAAAGTAAAAGATAATCAAGAGAGTTTAGTACATTTCCTTACAAAACTAGTATTGATAAGTCAAGTAATTCCTTCAAAGAGGCCCCTGCTAGCAAGGAATTCAGTTCAAACAGCTACAATTTTAAAAGTTGTCGCAGGAAAGTGGAATTTAACCATGGAACAATGATTCATAACTCAGAGTCAAAACAAACGCAGAACGTAAATCTGTTATTTGACAAATTACTATTTCGTCTAATTGGTCAAATTCCTGAGGGATGAGCAACATTTCTCTCCTCTCAGAAAGACAACTGCTGAAGTATAAACTATTTAGTACAGCTCGATCACAGAAGTAAGCAAGTGTGCGTTAATGATTTTCCTAGCGTTAATATTTAAACATCTCGTCCTTTTGCCAAAAGAAAATTACAATTTCGCTTATGATCTCTTTTCCCAGGAAATGCGAATATAGTTCCACAGTTAAAAAGAACTTCTGCCTTATGAATGCTCTGAATGCTGTCGGTCGTTCTCCTTAAATGTCAGGTTAAGCCTTGCTTTATTGCAGATTTTCACCTGGCATCTTCAAGCTGGGTTTGGAAACCAGCGCAATTTGAAGTTCAGAGTTATGGTGGATGCTTGGCATACAGCTCTGCGTTGTCGAAAAATATAGACTTATCTGTCGACTTTGAGCCTTTTTAGGAAATTAAGTGTTAGAAAAAGTGCTTTCGTACATGTTTGTTGTTTCAGTTTAGATAATCAGTGGGCTAGATAGCCAAGTAAATTCCAGATTTTTTGCACTATTTTTCAGCGGCAATGTTGGTGAACCAAAGATACACCCACGACAATTGCGACTCGATACTAGGCTCTGTAAATTTGCGCAAAACATTTCGACGAATATCTTAAGTTTGGGTAAACAAAGAGACCTAAAAATTAAAAAAGTTCTTCCTTAGCCTATCTCCTATGACATTTAAATTTCTTAACTACTCCACTGAAGATCTCTCTCTCGATGGTTGACAGCGAAAACGATCAGTTGCTGAAAGATAAAAATCATCACAAAACAAAAAAGACTTACCATACAGAACAGTTGAATAGCGCTCCGGGAGGAGAAGTAAACTCAAAATGCTCATTAGACATAGCGAATCTGGCAATGAATAAAGCAGCGAAGTGATCTAATCCAAGCAAAGTTTGCTTTTAGTGAAAGAACCAAGACTAACTGATAAGTAAACGATGTTTATAACCTTGTGAACCTCAATGGGAAATGTGTATTTCCTGGACAATTTGACACGTATTCATCAATAACAATTGATACTGATCTGGCAACAATCGATCCGCGAAATGACAGTTACCCAGGGTCAAGTTCCCTGTTCAAACAATCAAGTTTCCATTCTGCATGTGCGAGTGTGTGTGTGTATTTGTGTGTGGACATCATTTCCTGGAAAAGGGTAACTTGCCCGTTTCATGGAATTAAAGAACAATTAAACGAATAAAAGGGTGCGCTTAGCGCATTTGCGGCAAACGATCCTAATATTGTTTAACTATCAATATAAATGTCCCGTAGCGACAGGCCTAGGTGACATGGGTGTGCCACGAAACAAAAGCCTTTTATTAATACGTATACACGTCGGTCAGTTTCATTTTCGGCGTGGTTTCGCGTCATCCTTGGGAATATTAGTGCAGCAAGGAGTTAAGCATTTTAGATTAAGTGTTTAACTCCACGAGATGAACCATAGCAAGCGCGCTTTCCAAAGAACTGTTGTCTTTTGGATAAACGGCACAGAAGCGTGCCAAACAAGACTGAGCTGGGCAGGCTCGCTACCGCCAAGCGGATTTCTGATATATCGTTTACAAAGAACGACAGCTCTTCCCAAATCGGAGACTTACTGGTGAGAGCATTTCCTCCCCTTACAGGAAAAGACCTTAGCAGGTAAGTGCTGCTGCCTTCATAATCTGTATCGTAGGGTAGAAAATGGTTTCAGAGAAAAGAGTGAAAAGTACCGTAATAAAAGCAGCGAAATGCCGAAAAGGGGCAAGATTGGATGTAAACGTGGATGAGAGAAAACTAAGGTTGCTAAAATCTTCCTTTAGATGTCTTGCAAACATTGAGAAGCTGTCGCCAGTAGACAGGATAAGCATCGGACATAAATGACAAGTGGCTAACAGCGCACATATCCGTCTTTTTGTTGTCTTCATCCAGTCATTTGTATTATTGTGTGGAATTAGTTACAAATTTTCCTAACGTTCCATCAGTTTAATGCAAAGTTTACAAAA
This sequence comes from Pocillopora verrucosa, assembly GCF_036669915.1. Lineage (NCBI taxonomy): Eukaryota > Metazoa > Cnidaria > Anthozoa > Scleractinia > Pocilloporidae > Pocillopora > Pocillopora verrucosa. The sequence continues at coordinate 36,592,278 of NC_089312.1, read as the reverse complement.
GAGGTGTGGAATTGTGTAGGATTTACTTTTTGTCGTTTTCTGTTCGTGTGAAGGTCATGCTCAAATTCATGATTCACGCTAACCCGATTAAGCTTTTTTTCGATAGATCAAAATTCTCCATGAAAGCGAGGTTTAGAGAAACTGGAAAGGGATATTTCTTGATTTCCTTTGTTGCTGTCCTCTTAGTCTCGCTTTCAAGGTGAATTTTGATTATCTAAAGAAACATCGAATATCGTTGGTCGATCCAGATGAAGTAAACAAAAAAACAAAAACAAATCAACAACAACAAAAAATTAAATGAAATGTTGGCCAATTGTATTAACAACAGCTGTCTAGACATCTAAGATAATAACCTTCCTTGTTCCAGTACACATTGAATTATTTAAACCTACAATACTTTTTTTTCATGACATACTATGCAATATTTCTGTCGTTGCTACAATCTATGTCAATCTAGAGCAAATGCCACTAAAAGCAAATGTGCATTCAAAATTAATGTATATTTGCATGCACCTTACATAAATAAATTCACAGTTAAATTCAATTTAACAGAAAAAGGTTAGTGTGGGTAACTACAATCACCTTTCTGTCATTACTTTATTACACTAGCTTGGAAATAATTACATCATATGCAAGAGGGCATGCAATGAGGACAGTGGCAACTGGCCTTCAAAGTGGTGTGCAGCTCATGGACCACTTTGGTGGAAGTAGAAGGAAAAAGATCTTTATATTTCTACCAAGTCAAGGTCTGTTTACATTTAAAGTGTTACTTACATCAACTAAACCTTACAAGTGCATACTATTTAAACTGTTCTCTTCAAATGGAGCATGTCTTGAATAAGCATAGTCTAATTTATAACCAGTTTCCTATGAAACTTATCTTTTTACTTGATACTTTACTTACTTATCTTAGTAAGGTGACTTTCCCTGCAGCCTTGCAACTTCTAGCACAAATTAAAAGGAAAATAATAAACCTCCAGATACTAAGTAGAACTTTTAGAAGAAATTGGTCATTTGTTATCTCATCACCCTAGAAATAGTGATGTGCATGACTATTGCATTTTTCCAAATATTAACCGAGTAACAGAGGCTGGCTAAATCAAAATGCATACCTTGACATTAAACAATTGAAAGGTTGAAGGTTTATATGTCATATACAATGTATCCACAAACACTTGTGAGAATCTTCTATAGGCCCATTTCCAGTCTAATGTATCAAATTTATGACGACATTTGATCACAACATGTACATGCATAAACTGTTCTTTCACCACAGCTTTGTCATCTTCCACTTCATCATCTACATCCACTTCAACATCCACTTCATTGTCCACAGTCAGTTTGCCACTAACATCTGGAACCTCTTCAGCACTTTCATTATCAACAGCTACTTCAACATCTTCGTCGTCCATAGCACCTGTACCAGCAACATCTACAGCCACTTCAACATCTTCATTATCCACAGTCATTTTACCACCGACATCTTTATCATTCACAGTCAATTTACCATCAACATCTACAACCACTTCAACATCTCTATCATCCACAGTCACTTTACCACCCACATCTCTATCCACTGCCACCTTAACATCTACATCATCACGGGCCACTTTGCTGTCCCCATCTTCAAGCAGCCTTATATCTACACCGCCAGTTGCTCAACCCTCCACATCCACTTCACTGGATCTGATGCCTTTGCCAGTTGATGGAGGTAACTGAAAAAAAAAATTTTGTCACTGTTTGAAATTAAGCTTTTCAGATCTTTCACAAAAATTTGAAAATATTGCTAATTACAAGTCTGAGTTGAAAGGTATTGGTTTATACTACCAACAGCTTAGACTTTGTCTTTCCATTTGTAATTCAATTTACTGACTAGACAAGTGAAGTTATTTTCAGTGAGTATATCTTATCCTGCCTCGATGAAAATCAAAGAAATATGACAAGTTCTAATTTAATTCTGAATTTTATGTGTAATCTGAATTGCTTTTGACATCATAGCTTCTACACGAAGATATCTGACAGCAATGGCAACTGCAAATGCAAGAGGATCAACATCTGGTATGACCCCAGTTTTGTCTTACTTTTTCAATTTACTTTTTGTATTGGTGTTCTAAATGTGTATATGGGTGTATATAAGGCGATTATAATTTAAATCAAATGTTACTCAACAGATGAGAGCTCAGACTTGTCAGATGAGTCAGATTCAAACCATGGCGGTGAGTTGGTGCAATTACAGTTTCAATTGATCTTAATGAAGATACTCAATAAATTCAATAAGAGAACACTTAATCGTTTCTCGTCTAGCTGGCTTATAACACTCCCAAGAGGAAAACTCATTTAAATCGTATTTTTATTGTAAACTGCTGTCATTAAGCTTTCTTCTGATGTAAAGTTTGCAAGAATTTATACGAAACTAGCATAAAAACAAGTGTTTTCATGAACGACACCCCTGAAAGTGGAAAGTAACCTTAAGTTAATTTAAAGAACTTTCACAATTCTGACATGGACCTGATCTTGATGTCTGCACCTTTTCCTTGGTTAGGCCACAATGCAGGACCATCTGTTGTATCATCTGACTCAGAAGATGACATTAATGGTGAGTAAAAGGATGTTCAAGTAAGTCAAAACTGTAGATTAAGGAAGCACTTTTTTAGTAACCCATAGCTATTCGTTCCAGTTCCAGTTAGCCATATGTATATTTAATGAAAAAAACACCTACTAATCTGAGTCACATCACTCAAGAAACTCATAAATAATGGACTTATAAAGGCACAACTACATATGAAAATTAGTGATGAATATGTATCATCCTGCAGGTAAAGGAAATAATGATTTGTGACATTATCACCTATTACATCAAAGTAATTCCTATCTTTTCTTTTTCTTTTTTGCAGAAGTGATAGTTTACTCAGAAGAGGCTAGACTCTGTAAGCTCACCTTGATGTCTCACTAAATGGATATCAATTTCCTTAATGCCTGTACCATGCTATCTTCCTTTTTTGCCATGCATCTGTTGTGAGAAAGATTACAAGAACCATTTTTACCAAAGCCAATGCATCTGTGTCAGTACTTTGGGAGGTCATATCCTAGCAACCACAATGCCCCAGTCATTTAGCTTAATAAGACTAGAAATTGTCATTTACATTATTCTTTATCAATGAACTAGTATACCTGTTTTAATTATTATTTTGTCTTTCTAGATGGCTATGTCACTGATGATTTTTCAACATCAGGAGTGATAACAGGTATGATTGTGATGAGTTTACCTCAGATAGTGCATGACAAACTGAGCAATGAAAGCACAGGTAGTGTATAATGCTACTGAATACATTCATACATCACTAAATCACTTTCCTCATGGTTACCCATTTCTTATAGGTGAAGGTGTTCATAGCAGGACCACTGAGGTGCTGCAATGTATCAATATTTTAGAGGACAGAGGGCAAAGCACAGCCATTTCATTTCTGATCCACTCTTTTGAAGAGGTAATTAGCTTGTTTATCAGTATGTAGGAAAAACCCACATAGAATGAGATGTGATCACAATCACGCTCATACCCTACCCTTTGATTGGCAAGAAAAAAGAAAGTTTGCATGTTAAAAAAAAAAAAAACCAAGAGCTACAAACTAATCTGTCAAACAAAACCCGTTTCTCCCTTTGATTACCTGCTGTGGGAAAATAGCTGTAAACAATTCAAATAGTACACTCATGTTCATGCACATATCTTACTGAACTGTTTCTCTTGTTATCTTAGTTCACATGGCAAGGAACAGAGGATGGTCGTATAATGGTGGCTGTGCTTTTGCCCTTCAGCTGTCCTCTTGCTAGCAAGAGAAGATTGGTTAGGTTAGTACACTAATGTGTTTGCTTTTGTTTCCTCATTGATTTTTCTCTGCCTACTCTGCCTCCACATTTGTTTAACTCAGGTGTATTTGATGTTTATTAACCTTCTCTGTATTTACTTTTTCAAGCATGCTCAACACTGTGGCAAACAGCCCACATATTTACTTCTGGATTGCCAAAGACAGCAGCCATGAAGCCCAGAAAGGTAGCTAAACCTAGTCTTTAGCTCAGAATGCAAAAGCAAATGCACCCAAGTGTTAATTTTAATTAGTTTATTTTTTTGGAGTATTATTGTAATAATTATAATTATCATAGTTATCACTGTTGTTATTGTCGATATATCAAGATGATTTTGCAGATGTTATTATTAGCACAAGAGTAATTGTACCTTTAATTGCAGTGAGAGTAAAATATGGCGTTTCACAAAGCCCTGGCATTGTTGTATTTGTTCTGGCCCCATGTCATAGCAGAAACATGCCACAGTGCGTGGAAATCTTTGAGGGTAAACATGAAAAATTTGAAATTTGAAATCTATATTGTGATTATATGAATGACACCTTTCATTTTTTAAAGTGTATCATTTGTCATTAAGGTCATGACTGGGGTAGAATAATTTGCTAGCTCCTCTGTTTCCTTCACTAGTAGTCTGATTATCCATTGATTGTTTATGATGCACAAAAAAAACAAACAAACAACAAACAAAAAAAGGAATGTGGATGTCTCAAAGACATTTTCTTTTTTTCTAACTTCCATGTGCAACAAATACAAAATTTCCTCTGAAAGAATCTCTGCGAAGTCTTCAATAATCATACCTACAACAAGAATAGCTTCAATCTATTAGTCTTTTTAACACCAACATGTTTTGTACCTTGTACCTTACAAGAATCAAACTTGGATTGTGCGGGTCTTCAAGAGTCCATTGGCAGAGCACAGGCTCTATATTCCGCAATGAGGGATGAACGGTATGGATTGAAACTTTTCAGCTATTTATGTATTCACAATTAAAATGATTATTAAAACTTAAAAAATGGGAATGAAAGGTACTGACACAGGTACTTCTTTCAACAGGAAAAAGTTGGATGACTGGCGGAAACAAAGACAAAGTCAAGAACTACAGTACCAGGTACACAATATCCCCTAATTTAGAATTCAATTTGAAAGGATACACTTACAAAATCACATTATTTTAATTTTACTCCCTAATATACCCATTAGAACACTTTAATTTTCATAACAGGCATTACAGTCCAGCCCCAGCAATAGCACTAACATTGCTAACAGCTCCCTGGGAACCAGCTCCAACAATACCGTAAACAATCAGGATGAAACTTCTGTAAGTTACCGTCTGCTTTCTCTCTACTCTTAAGTTTTAGATACATATAAGGTTTGGAAAAATTAAGAATGACATGTCTTCTATTAGTTATCTCAAAAAATTAATAATCTAATGTTATGTCAAGAGTATACAGTGACTTTCCATTTAAATATACCTAAGCAAGCCTGCTTGTTTTATAATTGGGTGCACTGTGTCCAGCTTTCTCTCAACTCTTAAGTTTAGGTTCATGTAAGGTTTGAAAAAATTAAGAATGAAATATACCCTTGTTATTTATCTCAACTAATTCATAATCTAGTTATGTCAATTGTATACAGTGATTTTCTATTTAAATAACTATACCCACATATGTTTATTTTATAATTGTGCGCACTGTGATGTGCCTTATCTGTCGTAATAATATCCATCATAATAATATTTGTCTTTACAGCAAACAAGGGCTCAACGCAGGGGGAGGGTGACAGCACCACCAACTAATGGTGGTGGAACAACCATTGGCGTCCATATCAACAATGGAAAAAAGTTCTCCAGGGCTTTTGAGAAAAATGCCTTTTTCCAGGTAAGAATATAATATAATATTTGCTACATGATGATGGTGGTGATAGTAAGTGATGCATGTTTTCTTTTTTTGGTTATATGAAAACAATAAACAGGAAGTCTATGACTGGATTGGTTCGCTTGTTGAAGTACCGCTCCACTTCACACTACAGCGAGGAAGGGAAGTGGTGAGGCACTCTGATCATCTACAAGGGGACGAAGTCCTGGACCTTTTAGAGAGGGTATGTTTCAATCAGAACCCACTTTAATTTTTTCAATGTCTTAATATAACGCATTCCCATTCAAAACACATTTAGTTCTAAAGATGATTTAACTCTTACTTATGTAAATTCTCTAAAATTATTAAACACTTAAAAACAGCGTGAGCTGGGGTAGCATAATAAGTTATTTTATGTGTCTTCGTGACAGACACTTTCATTGCTATGGTCTAATTTGTTTTTTTTTTGACAAATTTTCAGAACACTGAAGAGATGACTAACTTGGAGCAGTCACTGGTAGGTGCAAAAGTCATAAATTAAAAAATAGAGGTTTAATTCTCGATTTCAGATCTGAACCCTTTAACTCCAGATATCTGATTACGAATTCTCCCCTCTCATTGCTACACATTTCCTTGTAAACCACTTGTGAGAATTTGGTGTTTTTAAATCAACGTAACAACATCTACCTGATAAGTTTAGGTATTCTCATTACTTGTTAGCTAGATCATGAAGGAATATTATAGGGAGAAGTTAGAGGTTAATCACTCCTGGGAGTTAAAGGGTTAAATGATGACCTCTGTTTTTATTTGTAACTGTACTTATTTTAACATTGATCTGGTATCCTTACAATATTCCCCTTTCCTAATACCTCCAGGGCCACTGTTGACCAGCTCTTCCTAAGCCCTGTCCAGTGTGACCTGGTATCCTTAGATCATTCCCCTTCGTAATCCCTCCGGGCCACTGTTGACCAGCTCTTCGTGAGAAGTGTCCAGTTGGACCTGGTATCCTTAGATCATTCCCCTTTGTAATCCCTCCAGGGCCACTGTTGACCAGCTCTTCGTGAGAAGTGTCCAGTTGGACCTGGTATCCTTAGATCATTCCCCTTCGTAATCCCTCCGGGCCGCTGTTGACCAGCTCTTCGTGAGAAGTGTCCAGTTGGACCTGGTATCCTTAGATCACTCCCCTTTGTAATCCCTCCGGGGCCACTGTTGACCAGCTCTTCGTGAGAAGTGTCCAGTGCGACCTGGTATCCTTAGATCATTCCCCTTTGTAATCCCTCCGGGGCCACTGTTGACCAGCTCTTCGTGAGAAGTGTCCAGTTGGACCTGGTATCCTTAGATCATCCCCCCTTGTAATCCCTCCGGGGCCACTGTTGACCAGCTCTTCGTGAGAAGTGTCCAGTGCGACCTGGTATCCTTAGATCATTCCCCTTCATAATCCCTCCGGGGCCACTGTTGACCAGCTCTTCGTGAGAAGTGTCCAGTTGGACCTGGTATCCTTACATCATTCCCCTTCGTAATCCCTCCGGGCCACTGTTGACCAGCTCTTCGTGAGAAGTGTCCAGTTGGACCTGGTATCCTTAGATCACTCCCCTTTGTAATCCCTCCGGGGCCACTGTTGACCAGCTCTTCGTGAGAAGTGTCCAGTGCGACCTGGTATCCTTAGATCATTCCCCTTTGTAATCCCTCCGGGGCCACTGTTGACCAGCTCTTCGTGAGAAGTGTCCAGTTGGACCTGGTATCCTTAGGTCATTCCCCCTTGTAATCCCTCCGGGGCCACTGTTGACCAGCTCTTCGTGAGAAGTGTCCAGTGCAACCTGGTATCCTTAGATCATTCCCCTTTGTAATCCCTCCGGGGCCACTGTTGACCAGCTCTTCGTGAGAAGTGTCCAGTTGGACCTGGTATCCTTAGATCATCCCCCCTTGTAATCCCTCCGGGGCCACTGTTGACCAGCTCTTCGTGAGAAGTGTCCAGTGCGACCTGGTATCCTTAGATCATTCCCCTTCGTAATCCCTCCGGGGCCACTGTTGACCAGCTCTTCGTGAGAAGTGTCCAGTTGGACCTGGTATCCTTACATCATTCCCCTTCGTAATCCCTCCGGGCCACTGTTGACCAGCTCTTCGTGAGAAGTGTCCAGTTGGACCTGGTATCCTTAGATCACTCCCCTTTGTAATCCCTCCGGGGCCACTGTTGACCAGCTCTTCGTGAGAAGTGTCCAGTTGGACCTGGTATCCTTAGATCATTCCCCTTTGTAATCCCTCCGGGGCCACTGTTGACCAGCTCTTCGTGAGAAGTGTCCAGTTGGACCTGGTATCCTTAGATCATTCCCCTTTGTAATCCCTCCGGGGCCACTGTTGACCAGCTCTTCGTGAGAAGTGTCCAGTTGGACCTGGTATCCTTAGATCATTCCCCTTTGTAATCCCTCTGGGGCCACTGTTGACCAGCTCTTCGTGAGAAGTGTCCAGTGCAACCTGGTATCCTTAGATCATTCCCCTTTGTAATCCCTCCGGGGCCACTGTTGACCAGCTCTTCGTGAGAAGTGTCCAGTTGGACCTGGTATCCTTAGATCATTCCCCTTTGTAATCCCTCCAGGGCCACTGTTGACCAGCTCTTTGTGAGAAGTGTCCAGTTGGACCTGGTATCCTTAGATCATTCCCCTTTGTAATCCCTCCGGGCCACTGTTGACCAGCTCTTCGTGAGAAGTGTCCAGTGCGACCTGGTATCCTTAGATATCCTGGTATACTTTGACCAGGCTCTTCTTATGTATTCTTAATTTTTTTTTTCAAAATTCAGCTAGACAGTAAGCTCTATACGTTGTCCCCTTACCCTTCTCCTCATCCCAAAAAACTGTTATGAAGTATCCCCTAACCTTAACTCTAACCTGATGTTTTTAATTTGTGGTTAATATTAATACTTAATCGGATACTTCATGACAAATGTCATTTTTTGCTATGGTTATTCCTACAATGTAAAGCTTTTTTCCTGATGAATTGCCCCACCCCCCAGCCTTCCTTGTCCCCTTAGTCCACTCATGTATTCTGCAGTGTGCTTTATTATTTTTATTTTTTGTTCATTATAATGATGGTAATAACTCGATCATTCTTCAGACATTAATTTGAAAAGTAATTTGGGTTTGTTAGCTATGAGATTTCTTCACTGTTCCAGGATTAAAAAAGTTAAGAATCAAATGATTTATGACTCAATTTCTTATGGGTCCTTTTAATCTTCCTGGGTGTGTTGCAGCTGGCCTTTCAACTTGTTCTCTAGTTATTGATAAAAGCAAGAAGGACATCATTTGTGGAGTTATCTTCCTCTCCAGAGTTGATGGAATCATTGTCATTCTCATTGTTACTATTTGTATGGCTTTCACTTTGCTCTACTTATCTTCAGCTATGTTGGGGTTTTCACTGTCTTGCAAGGATTGTTTACATGTTAAATCTCTTTCCTTCAGTTGTGTTTGCAAACCAGGGCCTTCAGGATTCATTTGGAAAAGCCAATACCTTGCAAAAACCTCCACTGTGTAGTTCTTATTGTTGTAGATATGTTAGTCAAGTCAATGTTTCTTGAGGCACTTTACCCCCTCTTGCAAAATTGTTTACCTTTGTACATTCTTCAAACCAATCTTTCCCAGCATAATCAGGGAGACTTTTTCCTGTGTTTTTGTGGTGGTTTCTTTTTTGTTCTCCTTTGGCTGCTCTGCTCTTTTCTTCTTGTTGAACTGCATCACCTTGATATGCTGGAGGTTATCAACCACACATGTTGCCTTCGTGATCCCTTGCTTTTCAATTTTGAGGCAAGGATAACAATTTCCTCACTTCTTGCAGAGCAGATGAAGTGTGTCGAGTTCAGGATGTTAAATGCAACACAGGATACAGACACTTGGAGAGAGAAGCCAAAGTTATTGAAGCATATTCAAGAAATCTGCGAAGACACCACATCAGAAAGAGAAGAAGTAATAAAGAAAACTATCGAAAATCGAAAGGAAAAAGAAAAGGTTCGAAATCGACATGTTACTAGAACAAAGTAATTGAGGCGGAAACCTGGGTAATAATCTTCCAATATGTTTACTGCACCCTCCTTGCCTTGCTGTCCCTGAAAGAGAGTAGATGTTGAGAGTTTTTTGCTTGCTGTTTGGTCAAGATGTGACATACCTCGCACAGCTCTTGTGAAGATATCATTTCAGTTATGCCAAGAAAGCAGAACTACCACAAATATCAGGCAAGAACTTAGCAATAAAGTCAAGATGTGACATACCTCGCACAGCTCTTATGAAGATACCATTTCAGTAATGCCAAGAGGGTCGAACTACCTCAAACCTCAAGAAGTCAGAGATTAAGAGTACTCCTTCATGTATCCTGAAGAGTATGGCATAGATGAGAAGTACAAAAGCAACTCTCACAGATGCACAACAGTGAGGAAGAGCTTGACAATGCTAAAGATGAGGGATATTGCGCACATCTAACCCGATAAAATGTCTTTTAATAAGAGTACCTAGCTTTGAAAATTGTTGTGATGGAAACAGCCATATAAGTGCAGAACACATATTATTAAGCTGACAAAAGCATATAGTACATGTAGTGTTATCTAAACAGTACAAAATCCATGTAAAATCCACAATTGCTAAGATACTTTAAAAATTGTTGGGAAAACAGTACAAAATCCATGTAAAATCCACAATTGCTAAGATACTTTAAAAATTGTTGGGATGAAAAGTCATGCAAATGCAGAGGATGTATAATTATATGAGCAGAAGCATGTTTCTATACTTTTTGTTTGTTTCTGAACATGTAGATATATCAAAATAGTATGAAATCATGTAAACTCTACAATTACTGAGATACTTTGAAAATTGTTGGGATGGAAACAGTCATGCATATACTTTTTGTTTATTTTTGAACATGTAGTGTTATCTAAATAGTGTAAAATCATGTAAACTCTACAGTTACTCAGATACTTTGAAAATTGTTGGGATGGAAACAGTCATGCATATACTTTTTGTTTATTTTTGAACATGTAGTGTTATCTAAATAGTGTAAAATCATGTAAACTCTATAGTTACTCAGATACTTTGAAAATTGTTGGGATGGAAACTGTCATGTATATACTTTTTGTTGATTTTTGAACATGTAGTTTCGCATAAATAGGATACAAAACTCTACAATTACTGAGATATTTAGTGTGACCTCCCTCCTTCCAACATTTGATTTAGGGGGATGGTTCCCCCTCAAAGCCATTATTTTTCTGTAGACTCGTCTCGGACCCAACCCCTCCCACCTCCTCAACCCTAAGGAGTCCAAATTGTATGAAAGTGTTCATAAATGGGCCATTAGATTATTTAAACTCTCTGGATAATACTTCCCAGCGGCACCTACACGAGGGTGATATGCCACTCATCCCATGAGTGGCATACTACCCTCTGCCTATGTTTCATTGCAGGTGTCATTCAAAGGAAACTACCCCTCAGATGAAGAGGAACTCTCAGAGACAATGAAAGGTAAACACAAAAGTAAATAGATTATGATGACCAATGTTAACACCACCAACTTCATAATTAGTCTTAATAACTCTTACTCATAATAACTCTTCTTCTTTATCAAACTTCCTTGTGCAATGTTTGTGCCATGATGAAGCACAGTGAGGTACCTGTTTCTTCCAGTGAATTACCAAAAACATTTAAATTGTTTGTTAATTTTATTTGAGGGTACATCCCAAAATATTTCCAACAAGCCCCTTAGTTTGTTATTTTTATCATCAGTTGTTAGTATCTACACATGACCAACCCTCATTTTTGCCTTTATTCCAGTGAGCACATTACAACATTCAACTAATCTCTCATTTTTTCACCTTTTTTCACATGGAAACAAAAGATGATGACCATGAAAAGAAAGATGAAGGAGCCAGGATGGAGAAAAAAAGAGAAAGGACCAAAGATCTCACAGGAATCGAAAGGGAAAGAGAAAAAGGGAAGATGCCAAACACTAGAAATAAGTTGTGTACCATCACTCGTGATCAGTACTACCAGTAAACTTGATCATACCGAGACAAAGGCAGATCCAAAATTACTACTAAATTCATTTTATATGTACCTCACTTAACCATAAGTTCACAAGTGTAAGCCATTAAATGATATTCTATTATAATTTAAGGGTTTTTTTTGTTTGATATACTGGCTATGTGTAAAGGTACACAACTTTATTCTCCACCTTTTCATTTCAAGTAGTATATAGAAATAGATAACATGTACAGTGGAAACTTGATTTAATAGAGTGCCAAGGGGCTGGAGACATTGATTGGCTATATTTAGGGTTTGTTATATCGAGGTTCTGTGGCATTTATATTACTGTAACTTTAGCTGGGCTGAAACAGAAGTATTGTTTGTCATATCAAGAACTTCGTTGTATAGAGGTTAGTTAAATCAAGGTTCCACTGTACCATTAACTTACTATTTCCTACTTAACCCTTTAATCCCTAAGAGTGACTAGAATCTAATTTCTCCTGACAATATCATCCTTCAATCACACATAAGGTCATGAGAGTCTAGGAAATGATCACCAACTGGAGAAGTTCTTAATTATTAAACAAACTCTCCTTGTCAGCACCTGTGTAAATGTGTAAGTACAGTATGGAGAGTGTGCATACTGATGTTAGAGTGTAGAGGGTTAATGTTGAATGAACACAACACAGCCTACAGTACAACAATGTCTACATTCATTCAGAAAGTGCACTGTTAACCCTTTACACCCTAACATCAGGAGGGGATATTCTCAATACCAGTCTTTATACATTTCCCAAGTGTTAACAACAAAAATTAGTTTAACAATCAAGAGTGTCTTAAGCTGGTGAACATTTCCTTTGTTTTTGTTAACTGAATGTGTAATTCAGGGGTGATGTTGTAAGGAGAAGTTTGATGCTAGTCACTCATAGGGGTCAAACGATTAATCATAGCCTCTGTTATATTTAGGCAGTAAGTATGTTGACTGAGTCCAGAATCTTAACCCTTTGACTCCCAAGATCTGATTGTTAATTCTCCTTTCTAGCTGCTGCATATTTCCTTGTGTATTAGTTACAAGAATTTGGTGTTTTGATCAAGATGACAACTTCTACCTGATAAGTTTGAGTATTCTCATCACCTGTTTGCTAAATGATGTATAAGTGTTATTAATAGGGAGAAGTTACATGTCAATCACTTCTGGGAGTTAAAAAGTTATCAATAAGGCTGTAAGGATTTTCTGCTCAGACCTTGACTAAAGGATCATCACTATCTCTTACAAAGAAAAAAAATTGAAATACTTAAGAGGTTGTCTCTCTTATTTCCACCCGGTCAATTTCATGTCAAAAATAATTTTCCCTGATATATAGGGGTCAGAATATGTTAAAGTTTGCCTTTTCAAATATATGGAGAGGGAAATTCTAACTTTCTTAGCAAACTAGAAAGGTTGTTAAGGGATCTGATATAAATGTCGTGGCTTAACTATGCAAATCAAATATTTTACAATGTTACAAAATATGCATATTATTCAATTTCTGAGAAGTTGTGATAGTCCCTACCAACTGGTGAAATAATTATGGCCCCTAATGCAGCCAGAAAATTATTTCAAATCAAACCAAATCTAACTTAGTTCTTTCCTAAGTATAGTCTTTCTGTTGACAGAGTTTAAGGTGAAATTGGCAGGGTGGAAATAAGAGAGATGGCCTCTTAAGCCGTAAAGATCTAATTCTGGATGCCTCAGAATTCCTTGTTAGTTGTCAGTGTAGATGGGCTAGATGTCACCAAGGCTACATTTTAATAGTGAGACAACTCAACATTTTGCAACTCGCTAAGGCCAAAGGAACATCCAGTGACAGACAAAAATCCTCATGTTTACAAGCAATTAAGTACTTTTCCTAAGCTGCAAGCCTAAATATTCAGCTGAGTGTTTTGTCATTAGGAATGAGAGTTTGAAAAACACAGTTTAGTACCCATATTACTTTGCTCAGAAGTATTACCTCCAGCTCGAGGTTTTCGAGATACAAGTTTGCTTTAAAAGGTTGCTACTTTTGGTTAGTTCGGTAAGAAGGAAAGGAATTGCGTTGCACAGTGGTTGAATGGTTTATAAAATCTTGCTCTAAACCAGAAGTTGTTTTATTTGTTTTTAAAAAAGTATACATATATCACTGAACGTTCATCTAAAAGTGACACAAGTTTATCTAAAAGTGACACAAGTATTCCCCTGCGTAGTTAACCATAAAATTTTACATTTTACAATAAACTAAGGATTACCAAAAGTTTGTTCTTGTCTGTATTAAGTCCCATTCCAGCGAAGTTTAAGTTTAAGTTTACCCTTCTATACCCGAAATGACTACACCTGACCTGGGGTTTTCGTGCTTTGGGAAAATTTCTGTTTCCAATACATTTGCTCCCACTTCCTTTTACACCTTCCCTTTGAATGCTATCTCTGAAACTTAACGAAAACTTACGAAATACTCACCTAATGACCAAGGTTCTTGCAACAACACTACCTGCCATCGTCCTCCTCAATCAGTGTTTGACTCTTTCCCAGTCTTTCTCGTTAGTACTGTAACCGAGCTCGATTACTAATCGAGCTCGATTAGTTATCGAGCTCGATTACTAATCGAGCTCGATTAGTAATCGTACTCGATTAGCAATCGAGCTCGACTTGTAGTTATCGAGCTCGATTATCAAACGTCGTTTGCTTATCGAGCAGGAATGGTAATCGAGTACGACAAATCGATATCGAGCTCGGTTGCCCAGAAACAAATATTGATCCGGAATGGTAATCGAGTACGACAAATCGATATCGAGCTCGGTTGCCCAGAAACAAATATTGATCCGATTTTGTTTGTGTAACCATCGAAAAACGGTTCGACGTTTGATCGATTTATTAAGACCTCTAACATTTAATGACAGGCATTTTAGGTCAAAAGCAATGGCAGTATTAACGGTATTCATTTTGTTGGCGATTTAAAGAAACACAAGCCAGGCGGAGTGATAAGTAAACACTGATTTCTTCCGACCGAATTGTGTTGATTCACAACAAATTGGGACATGAACCAATTTGTAATTTTCGCTGATGGGCTGTTACGAGAATGTGAACGAGTAGAAAAAGAAGGTGGTTGTTTCAACCGAAGCGTGTTGGCGTAACATGTAAAGCAAAGAAAGTGAAGCATAATAAACATAAAGACTACAACAACTACATAGTGCTTATGTAATAACATGGACAAAAAGGAAATTTGGATACTTAGCTCGATGAGATAGAGTCACTAACCCGGCACAGTTTTCCAAGCTTCTTGTCGACTTTGAACGTCTTCAATAAGATAACAAAAATTAAGTAGAAGCTACTTGATATTCAACTGGAATATTCGAGATGATAAAAACATTGATATCAATAAAGAGAGATCTGTTGACTACCTTCGCGACGCGGCCAGCTTGTTTAGCAGCAAACATGGATTGTATAAGGGTTTTCCTTTCTTTCTGGATTTCTCGAGCAAAGTCTTGGGTAATGTATGCCTCACTGTGTCTGGCTGAGGACTTGATCCGGTTTTTAACATTGAATACAGCATCCCTATCTTCTCTCACAGCAAACCTAGCGATAATCGGACGAGGGCGAGCAGGAGTAGCTCCATTGCTTTGTGGCTTGCCCACGCGGTGGACGGCATGAAAACGTATATGCTGGATGTTCATTTTAAGATCATTTTCTAGAACATCATAGATGATATTCTGGCAATTTTCGCCTCGACTTTCGGGGATATTCATGAAACGCAAGTTTTCTCGTCTCGTATAGTTCTCAAGAGCGACGAGGTTCTCCTGTGCTTCTTTCAAAGCGGGCTTAAGCTTCTCGTTCTCGGCTTGGAGCTTTTCCAGATCAGCTTTTAGGTTTTCGATTTCCGCAGACTGCTCGTCCATCATTTTTTGGTGAGTGCTTTTTGAATCTTTTAAGGCTTTTGACTCTTGCTGTAGGTCCTCGATGCTTGCCCACGCGAGGTTCACGGATTTCTCTAGCTCATTCAGTGTTGATTTGACGGCATTGATTTCGTGTTTAAATTCACACGTAAGCTCTGAGATCTGTGTGTGTAGATTGGAGAAATTGTCTTCCATACGAGATTCTATGGCTCTTAATTTATCAAGGAATATTTCCGTAGAGCTGAGCGAGGCGGTCTCCTGGTTTCTTTCCATTTCTTCGCTCTTCTGTTTGTTTCGTTTCGGAGTTGGCCTGTCGGCGGAGCTTGAACTTGACGAGCGTTCGGAGCGTTTTGACATGAGAATAAGCAGCGAGCAACAATTGTTTTAATTACCTGGTTGTGTCGATGTTAAGAAAAAGACATTTCTGGTTACATTTGGGTGAACTTAAATGGCCTGGTATGACTCTTCTCAGCTAAGGAATCACAGAGCGCGAAGAACACGTCCGTCCGCCATGGTTCCTTCCCAGATTTCCATGTTTTCGCTGCATACTTGTCATATTTTTGTTTATGACCGTGGCCTGTGTATGTAGTTCTCCGGGTATTCCCACGGACTCTCGCCAATGCTGAGCGTAAGATTTAGCATATTAAATTTAGGAATACACTTAAAAGTATTATTTTAGAAGCATGCAGACTCCATATATGCCGTTTTTAATACCTCCCAAAAAAGCCAAAATTTTTAGTTCTGTAAACGACGGCTGACAGCCATCGAAACTCTCAACTGTAGGAAAGAAACCAAAGCCCCGTTCAAACGGTCATAATAGTTGATGACAGTTTCAACAATCACTCGCGTTTAATTACAAACTATCAAGCACTATCATTGGCTATCATCAACTATCATGTAGTTGCTGCCAAAAGGCAGCTGCGTAGAACACCACTCGGTGGCGCCTCCATTTGTGTAGAAAACCAAAGAGAATTAACCCTATGAAAAGAAAGAGTGCGATGTTTTTATAAAACGAAACAGTAACACATTTTGCAGGAACAAGTCGACTTAAAAGACACAAGTATGACTCAATAGTGGAGGATCGAAAACGGGAATCGGCGATATTTTCAATGACAATCATAGCTTAGTATTTAGGTGCCAGTTTCGCATTCGCATGACAAAACAATAAAGAAACGCTACGGCCCATCGAAAAATTTTTGTCATAAAAATAGTCAGTCGAAAAACCGCTCAAAATAATTTGTATGATCCAGTGAAAACTTCATCAATCAATACCAGTTACTAATGCATCAACCTCCCACCCCTCCGTGCGTTCTAATCACCACCCCTCCGTTAGTAACAACAGTCTGCCTAACACCCCTCCCTGAGTTCTGATAGAATGCATTCCACCCCTTCCTAAGTGCTAATGGTCTGCCTCCCCCCCCCCCCCCGATAAAATGGTCCGAAAATAGTCCAAAAAAAAGGTCCAAAATATGGTCCAAAAAATGGTCCATAAAATAGTCCAAACAAAGAGTCCAGTAGTCCTGTGGTCCAAGTTACCCTATGCTCATTAACCATAACGCTTGCATTCAAATGCTTTATGAAAGTTAATGATAGTCGACAAAATCACTCCATGAGATTTCGTTACTGTACACAAATATGGCGCGCTCTGAGGTTAGAAAAAAAATATGGCTCACTAACATCCGCTCGTTCAAACGGCTGAGACTATCATCATCTATCTCGCCTTTTTTAACGGGGCTTAAGAGACTTTTTACGGTGGCCATCTACATTATCAACTCGATTAATAAAACCAAATTATATTGTCATACATCCCCACCGACCCAGCACCACAGGTTCCTTGGAATTTTACCACCTTTATTCAACTAAGCTCAAGCAGACCTGCGAGCCAGCAAATTTAATTGAACCTTAAATCGACTTAAGTTACATTAGCTTAGGTTTTATCATTTTAGAATAGCTTCCAAATCCTTTTAACCACCTTAACTGAATTTCAGACTTGAAAAAATTTTTTGAACTTCGGAAAATAATGGAAAGAAACTGTCTGATTAGAAGTAAATAAATTTTCTAACGTCAGACATCCAAGAACATCATAGAAAGACTCAAATCTGACGTAGGACCAACAGACAAGGTATTCTTAAGCTACTCGAATGACATCTCTTTCCTCGATTCATATCCCTTATTTTCGTCGGTGAAAATCTTCCCGGAGCCTACTTAATGTTGTGAAGTTATTTGTCTAGGGACCAGATTGAGCCCTCACGTTACGTTTCCTTATTAGAGTGTTACGCCCAATTATCACCTCATATTCGGCGTGCCTTCGTAAAATAAGTGCTAAACACTAATGAAGGTACTTATTTATCCACGAAAAATTACAGTCTAGCTGACGTGGTCGTGTCTTAGTCAAGTCTAAGAGGTAAAAAGTAATAGAAAATTACCGTCGGGATTGAAACTACAAATACATGATTAAAACAAGAAATTGATGATTGAATCTATCTACATCCAATACTAATAATACCCACATTTAAATACTAAATAATATACATGAAAAAATTACTCAGTTCTGATTGGTTAAGATAAATGCAGTTTTCAGGTAATTCAATGCAGAAGAGGGTTAATTCAGTGCAAAGAAAGTAACAAACCAATAATCAGAGATACTCACTGATAGCTAATAAAATGCGAGCCTTGGATGACGCAACATTTAGCTACGATGATAATTTACGAGCGAAACAATGGTCGGCGTTTTAAGTAGATTTTCTTTCGCCACTGCTGAAAAACAGCGTTAACAACGAAAACACTACAAAAAGCACTGCTTTTTGGTTGTCGGTTTGGAAAAAGTGGTGTTTAGAGAAGGGAATTGCCAAGGAAATAAAAATTACGAGCCGATCCAGCTCGAGTGATTCTACGCCAAAATTTAAAAAAAACATGATTAAACCTTGCAAACGACGATTCCATTCCATCGAAAGTGATTCGGACACAGACTGAATAATTCCTTGGACTGTTTAGCCGGATCTTGAACATTTTTGCGCCTTATAGATGTGAAAATATCATTGTATGTTACTGTTTTGATCGTGCACGGCTGTTTTGACCGAATGCACAGGCTTGAATAACTATTCTTACACTTGATGCGCGCGCTCTGCTTCTGCATAATTATGATAAGCTATCTCGTATTTTTTCATGTATATTATTAATACGTAATCACATGACTTTTCTCGTGAAGTTTGGAATAAATAAGCAAATGTTAATTTTTTCAAAGACCACAAATTGCACTCGCCCTAGGGGCTCATGCAATTTTGTTAGTCCTTGAAAATATTTACTCGTGTTTATTTATTCAAAATTGCACTCGAAATCATTTGATTACCTACACTAGTTAAAATACTAATACTGTGGCCAGTGTGCATCTTCTATAATTCGTTCCATCAAAGTTCCATGTCACCCAAACGATTCCCCACTGCACACAGCCGGAGCTTTTCGTCGACCCTTTCCGCGTTCTTTGCTCAGAGCGACAAGAGCTCTTCAGCATCCTGCGCAATTACGACTGTTGGGTATCTGCCATTGTTCATATGGACCCTAACGACGTTTCGCTGTCCCTCCGACTGACGTTTATCAAATGAGAAAAGACAAATTACCGATAAGGAACTTCAGAACAGTGTTAATGTATCGTTTTTCAGTGCCTTGGGATTTTTTTAGTTCTTATAGGTATGCTCAACAAAAGGAAATATATTTCCAGTAAAATCGTTGCTTCCAAACCCAAATTGAAAATCATTACAGTTTAATTCCAAAAGCGTTCGTTTCCACCTGTCCATTCAAGAATTGGAACGTTTTAAAAACAATTGGGTTTCAATTTCACTTTGAGGCCAGTGAAATTGGCCGTTTCATTCGCGTTTCCGAGTTTTTTAGTGTAGATGACGGGCAAAAGTGAGTCAAAACGAATACTTTGTCGAACTAAAACGCACTATGGATGCATCGTTAAAGAATTGAAGATAATGGAACCTGGACGCGAAGATTTTATTTTTTACGCTTGGAAATTTTTGCTACATTCATGTTTCCTAGATGAAAAAGAATAAGTAAACGTGAACGGAAAAACAAACAACTACACACAAAAAACCCTAAAAACCACAAATATTCACCTTTTTGCCACCTTTAAATCGCTTGTACCACAAAAGCCCCAAAATACTATTGATAAGCAAGGTTGCCACCACACAAGATGCAGCGATTGCAATCGCAATCTGAGTAGTTGAGCTTTCTTGTAGTCTTGTTTCTGTAATTTCTGTGAGATAAGATGAAAAATCAAACTAAAACTGAAAAGACTTTGATGGCTGACATCTTTCGTCGTACTGATTAAAAAAGGACCGTACGTAGTCCAATTAGGTTTGTGATCATACGAGTGACTAACCAAATTGGACGACCGTGAAATGCAAGTCCGATTTGCCAATCACGATTATGATTACTGGCCGCACTGGATGAGATGACATCGTGTTATCAATATCACTTTGATAGTCAATTACAACGTGCATGCGTAAAGAATATCGAGGCAAGGTGATCACAAGAATGTATTTAGGTCTTGCTGACTCAGTCCCACCGTGTGAGCTGTAGGGAAAGAAGTTTGAAAATGTTAACTGACAGTGTTTTGAACGGGAGTTTAAACGTTTTATTACACGCCCTGTATTTAAATTTTAGCGAGATCAATAAATATTTTTCGAAAGGAATATTCAAACTGTTCCTATAATTTCAAGAACTTGCCTTCCTTTGCGTGTAAAGAGGCCAATTTTGACTTTCCCTTTCCAGATGTTCGGCATTGATATGTGCCTCCATCTTCGTTCGTGCTCTCGTTGATAAGCTTTATGCTTAGTATGCTATGGCATTTTGTGGCATCTGAAGTTGCAATGAACTTTACCATTGAATTAGTTTTTGAAACATTTGAATCATTGCTCTTGTTTGGCTTAAAATGACAAGTGGCAGTGAGGCTGAAAATTCCGTTGGAATCAACTGAATTACTTTGAGTTTTTGGGTCTTCCCGCTTTTCTGTAATTGAAACGAAAAAATTCGCTATTAAAAGGTGAGAAAAAATGGATGCTATGTTCAGAAAGCATCTGTAATAGTAGGGCAAGCGGAGCAAATGTGACGCTCTCTCCATTCGCGTTGACTCAAGAGGCATAACCTTAGTAGTAATCATAGTAGCCAGAGTAACCACAAAACATGTTTATTCTGGTGAAGCGACACTACGAGGGAAACTCAATAGAAAGGAGTAGTGTTGTAAAAAGTGGGAAATCCGAAACGTACGTGGGTTCAAAAGAATGATTTTACCGAAAAGGCAGAAAAAGGTAAACTGAATAGAAAATGAAAATCAGCGCACGGTCTTAGTATTTAGCTGTAAATTATTTCGATAACATTCCTTTTCGCGGTCAAACTTCTCGTCTCCGACACAAAAACTCCTTAGCCGATGAAGCTGCTTAAAGAGTAAGTCGCTTACTCCAGATCAGATATTAAAAGTGGTGTCTAATCTATGTCATAATAAGCGCAAGTAAAGTCGGAAAGTTGCTTAGCTAGGGGAGAGGATTTCCCAGCAGGGTTAAACTGACCTACTTAGGACCTAATATCTCGTACAGGACGCTCTACTGTTGGTAAATAGTTCAAAGTTGTGAGGAGTCGTAAATGGAAAGTTTTTCTTCTCACCTTTCAGGCTTAAGAAGGCCGATAATGATACCTTTTTTCCAACGCTGTTAATTGCCACGCATTTATATCCGCCAAAATCTTCCTTCTTCACTTTCGTTATGGAGAGCTCACTGTGGATGCTTTTCTTATCCTTTGTACTTGAGTTGGATTGCAAGGTATGAAAATCATCGTTCTTGATCCAGGAGATGCTTGGCTTTGGAAGACCAGTAGCATTGCAATCAAAAGTGACATTGGAATCTATGTAAACACTTTGATTCCTTGGAACCTCCAAAAAAACTGGTGCAGAACCTGGAGGAAAAGTGTGCACTTGTATAAATACAATCAACTCCCTCGTTAGAGGACACCCTCGGGAATTGGAAAAAGTGCCCGCTAATAGAATTTTCTGCCTCCGACAGCTTGCTTTCCCGCGGACGAAGCGTAAACAAAAATATCACATTTTCAATTTCAAAAGTGTCTGCGTCCGTCTACGAGAAACTGGGAGGCCAAAAAAGGAATTAGAAAAAGTGTCCGTAAGTAGAAACATCCGCTAATAAGAGTGGCCGATGGCGGGAAGTTGACTGTTTACACTTTTTTTCATCGAGATGTAAGGTTCATTGTGATTTGAGAGAGACCCAATGCACAATACTCACCTTTCTCAAACAACAGCGTAGGGTGTTTACTGTCACGCATTATTTAAGTAAAAAAAACAAACAAATAAACAAAAAAGGAACTAAAAAAGACAAATTAATAAACTAGTTATGATGAAAATACTTACCTATTGCAAATGATTGCCTTGTGCAGTGTTTATTATAACCATTGCCCGCTTGGCAAATATAGTGGCCAAATTCGTCTTCTGTCAGATTTTTAAACACCAATGGACAGCTGAATTTTCGTTTATATGCAAATATGTTTGAAGGCTGCTGGCATTTTGCTCCAACTTCTGTGCCATTTGGGTTGTACCACTGAATATACTTGACCCATCTATCCAAATAACCTCTATCTATAGCTCTCGGCTCTGCTTTACAAGTCAGAGTTATGGAGGCACCAACGGCTAAACTGACATTTTCTGGACTTGAAGAGATGTCGACAACGGGTCTTACTGTACAAGAGAGAAAACTAGTTGGTTAAAAAAATATTAATAAAATTTGGTTCTCTATCTCTATTCCAACCGAGGAGGACAAAGATGAGAGAAAAAAAGTTGAAAAGGATAGGCCATACTCTTCGTACCATGGGGTTTCACTACTTACTTCTGATTTTAGAATTGCACGTTTCGCTGCTGACAAACGGAGGATTCCATAAATTGCCAGCAAGAGTCAATAGCAACATCCACTTTGTTGCTTCTCCCAGCCAAAAGTCACTCATCATCGTGAACTGTTGAGAAATGTCTCGAGGTGTATCCGGAGGCCTGCAAATGGGATTGTCAATTGGAAAAAAGATATGAAATATTCACAAGGAGCAGGATTAGTTTAACAGGGTAGGAACAGCCACCTAAATAAAATGTTTTTCTAAATACATTTAAAAGTTTTTTTTTTGACAGGACCTTACATAGAAATAAGGAAAATAACTCCTTTAAATTGTTCAATTGTTGAGATGAGGGCGAACAGGTAGGGGACGAACAAAAAATTTGACGAAACCCATTATTGTGGGGTGTCTATTTACTACGATGAGTTTTAACTCATTAATATGGTCTATCATAAAAATTTCTCTTTTTTCGTTAATTTCTATAATTTTCTGTGGTGCCACTTTGTCTTTTTTTTAAATTGACTGCACCAGATTCCAATAAAATCTCAACCTCCCTTGGTTCACCAGTTGCCTGATAGTTAACAAGTGTTTAGTCAAATGAATTCCACCATATCGGAGAACATGCAAAGGTTCTAGTTTGGAAATAATTGCCAACAACAGTTCCACGCATTCTTCGTGTTTCTATGATATTATTTCTACAAACTCTCTCTCTTTCTTTCCCTTTAATTCTCGTATTCTACAAACTCTCTATCTCTTTTCCCTTTTATTCTCATATTCTAAAATACAGTGCCTCTCTGTGGCAACTTTCTGATTGTTTTCAATTTCGATTTGTTCCGAAAAACTGAGGAAAAGACGCAGACACTGCCGTGATATCGCTGCTTCAGATATCACCTAGTATCATTATTGATTCTTTCATTCTTCACTAATTTTAAAGGTTTAAGAGTGAATGTCCCTAAAAATCAAAGAAAAATAAAAAAATCGCGGACATGGTCAAAAAATCGTTTCGTCCCATTTTTTGTCTACAGGTAGCTATAGGTACTACTTAAAGTGAAGTGAGGCTAGTTTGTGTAAATATTCATTTTAACGGAAATAAACCGTTACTAATTGCGTGGTCAAAAATGAGTGCATGCGAGCTCTAAATTATGCAGTTTTCAGGCGGTCCTTGCATGAACTAAAATGCAACAGCAGGACATCTCTAGCTATAAATATATACATGTGGTCTTCCATAACCAAGATATAGTGATATTTTTGGTATCGTGTCCTTCCTGACGAAACCACGGGTTAATTACCAGTGGACGTGTTCGTCATTTTTAATTCATGCCAAACCCGGCCTTATGTAGTGTGGCAAAAATGCATGTGGTGGTCTCTCAAAATCTCCAGCAATGCAATCACGAGGGCTTATAAAGTGGGTCTTCAAATACATCGTTTCATTTTTCTAGTATCTTCTGCTGTTTTGATATACCAACCAACTAAACTTCGCTAAAATTGTAAATGGCGCCATATTGAAATGAATAAAATCAACATTGCTATGACACAAGCAAAGCATTGTTTGAGTCGCAGCCGCACCTAGCTTTTTATGTTTGCTTTGACATCAATAGTTCCTTACCTTAGAAATATTTTATAGGCCCTTGCTATTCCGCTTGGAAGATATTTTCGAAATACTGTCCTTTGCAATTTGGTGTAAAGGGGGCCGACCGGCTAACTCAATGAAGCCATTGAGCCGGAATGAGTTAAATAAAGTTACTCCTTGTCGTCATTTTCTACAGCGTGTCGCAGCCCAGTTACGTTTAGTCTACTTTGATCCTAATTTTGATTTCTTCGACGTCCCACACAAAAAGGGTCCCGTACTAAACGGCAGGTAACGCTAGGGATTTGCTGGATTTTAATTTTTCATAGGTTCCTGTCACTCTGCGTGACATATGATAATCTGTCACGTAACGAGATCAACAAACAATTCATTTTGCCTCACATATAAAAATCTAAACAAATATATTGCCATCATGAACGAAAACGATACAACAAAGAAATAGACTTTACAAAATTTCACAAATATAAACCGTACAGTGAAAACCTTATGGAACGCAAATAACGATACAATTTTCCCACGGAAAACAAATGTGATCAGTTAACGAAAGTAAACAAAAAACAAAAGCGTAATAATCGTCGGTGAAAAGAATAAAGACAACGGTTGCTTTAACTCCAGCAGAAAAAGAATGTGTTGTTCTTTACTTGATACTGTAGGTGGCGTTTGTGGTGCAGAGGAAGCCACAAACGTCTTTTACAATTTTCAGGTGTTGAGGCAGAGATTGAACTTATCTTACCAAGAAGCGGGATTTTCGTGAAGACCGTCAATTTTTCGGAAATGACTGTTTGCCCATTATATCGATAAAGCCTTGGAATCGGATGGAGAAGAGCTAGTAAATTATGTTCTGTGCCACAGGATGTTTCCTGTCACAAAAAGGAATCTAAAGAAGTACCCGCAGCAGAAAGGGGAATCACTTTGCAGCACTCACTACAAATTTTTGAACTTACGAAAAACCTCGTACCCGTCGGATCAGGTAGGCGATTACAATAAGTCATGATCTTGTAAGAATTGACGCCCCTCTAGTTTATTCTCATTTAGTTGTATATAAGGAGGGTACTTAGCGGGAATCACAGACTTCATAACCTAACTTCAAATCGCTTCACTGTCGCGTAAAACAATGCCAAGTTTATCAGCAAAATTATTTTCATGTCTTTTTAGGATTTTTGCAAATATTTTTACTTCGGAAAACACTGGCGTTCACTCAACATTTTCGTCTCTTTCAAAACTTATTCAAAACCAGTGATGGGCTCCTGTCAAAACTAATTAATGGCATAGGGAACGCTCGAATTGAAATATTCACAGATCTTAGAATTCCTTCTAACTATGTGGGGAAAAAAGGAAAGGAACGTAAAATACTGACTTGTGACAAGGTTAACTACAGAATGCGTCATCAATTTGGGGTTTGTGGTGCTTTTTCCTGGGCTAGTGTTGTTCTTTTGCCACATGCAGAGCAATTTAGTCAAGGAGGATGTGTAAGGTAAAAAAGTATAAATTAATTCTTTCTCTCAAAATATTAAAGGAATTTGTGAGCGATGTCGACAGTCCCTACCAAAAAAAAAAATCAGTTACAATCGCAGAGTTTGGGTGCCACAAGAGGTGTGGAAAACATCACAGAAGGTCTAAGTGGTCTAGCCTTGGTGAGTTTCTTCAAACTGTTCATGACTAATTTCCATCCAATATAATTAATAACCTTAACGCATTCTCCGAATTCTCCCTTCTCCGCCCTTTTCGTGCCTAGGGATTCAACCCAGGTGGGAGAAGGGCGTGTCCAGGTTAACATGCATGCGGCTGTCAAACGCCGCCATTGCCGCCCGTTAACGACTAGGCAAAACCATACATGGCACAAGAATTGGGTAGGCATGCCCTGCCCAGATGGCAAATCACACTCCAGGATATATCCTAATAATAAAGATTTTAAATTATTATATGGCTCATTTTTTTCCAAATGCTCCAAATGGAAAAAAAATCCTGAGAAGTAACTGAATGAAGATATTAGGATAGGTTATCAGTCAATTATATTATAAAGTAGAAAATAATTATCGATTATTAACTTCCGTCTTGCATGCGACTTGCGCTTTCATACACGACACCCCGCGATCTCATTTTGAAACCATCCAAAGCAATGTGTTCACTTTTTCGTCAGGTTGATGAACAAGAGAGTGACTCTGATATTCCTGTCACTTTTGCTGTCACTGTTGGTGATGAAGCATTGCCAGAAGGTTCCACATCCAGAAAGCAGAGCCTATTTGTTCCGCAAGAAGATTCCGAAGAGGATGATGAAAGCTCCAATCCAGACAACGAGTCCCAGGTGCAGCTAAATCGCTTCTTACAAGTTCGAGACGTCAGTCCAGTATGTCACACGTTATCAGTGCCGTAGAATACAACGCACGAGCGAACTAAACGCAGATACTTACGGAAAGCTAAACAATATATTTCTGCAATGCTGGATGTCCTGGCACCTGAAAATTCGCAAGATCTGTGGACGGAGCTTTGTGATCGTCACGCTGTATGCAGCGAGAGTCAGGTTGTGGTCGAAGGCAGAAGTGAAAAAGAGATGGAGCTTCTTAATGCAATTGCTGAACGCTACTTGAACGCGTAACATTGGAGCACCAGACAGCAAATACTCTCTTTGACGGCAGACAAGTTATCCCCTAAGGAGATGAGGGAGTTTATTCCAACCGTTACTAACTATCGCTACAACATTGCCCGACGCCACACGCCACAGGCTGATATGTGGAAGAGCTGCTCCTCTTCCAAACCAGGAGAAAAGGAGAATGAAGATTGAATCTGTAAAATTAGAACATTTCGTTTCTTTCATAACGAGTCCACACGTTATTCAAGATGTTCCTTTCTGAAATTGTCGACTAGCGAGATCATAAAAACACCCAATGTTGTCAGAACAATGATACCAGAGCGTATTGTCCAGCAGTATCAACAACTAACTTTTCAGCATCAGGAGTGGAAGCATTTGATGATTTAGAAAAACTCGTAGACAACCTTGTTGACTGTGGCAAGAATCAGCAATGAGCGAGGGAAATTAAGCAGCAACCTCGTTTGTCGAAGCAGTACCTAAAGGGCGACTACAAGGTGGGTGCATATTTTATAATTATGCGTTGCCTTCGCAGAAGTGATGTGGTAAACTTCTTTCTAAGATTCACGGCCACCTCTTTCTTTCTCTCCAAGTCTTCTTTATGCTTAATTTATGAAAAAAACAGTTTACAATTCACTGTAATACGTTTACACGCATGTACACTCGATTGCAAAAACGTTGTCACCTTGAAAGCATAAACCGTGAACGATGAGACCCGACGGATTTGTGGGTAGTGTTTAAACAATAACCTCATTTCCATCATGATAATCAATAATTTACTATTCTTATTCTTTGCAATAAAAAATACATTGCTGGAAAAAAAGTATGCCCAAAGCATACTCGGTCGATTTACGTTTACAGTTACAGTTTATGCTTTCAAGGTGTCAACGTTTTTGCAATCGAGTGTATACAAAGCTGAGAATCGTTTAAGTAATCTTTTTGAAATGTCGATCATATGTGCATGCGTTGCTTTGCAAATATACACTGAATCACGCGCTTGTCATTTTACTTTTTATTTTAGGTACATGCAGTGGAGGCCTCAGAGGTTCCCGATCATTGTCGAATCTACGCGCTAGGTAACCCAAGCAATGCTGAATTTCGGGGCTCCTGCGAACATCTCCACAATGAGTCATATGAGCAATGTTATGAGTTACAGGAAGTATTATTTACCATAGAAGATGAGTGTTTAAGTGCGCTCTCGTCAGCAGAAGATCAAGCTGACATGTAGCATACCATCAAGCTGGCAAGGGATGATATCATTAGCTGGAAAGCCCATCAGCTACGTTCAGTCCACCAAGCTGAGGCGAAACATTCAGTTTTACCCAGACTGGACAGCTGATCGGTGCTGTTAGGCCAGGACTGGGTAATGAAGTATATGCCCCGAAAATATCGAGAGGCACAGTCAGATTGGTTTGCGAAGCGAGGATTGCCATGGCACATTAGCCTTTCCATAAGACAGTCAGAGGATTCTGAGCACTTTGAATCGCAGACACTTGTTCACGCATTTCAAAGCTGCGCCCAAGACGGTGTGACTGTCGCTTCGATAATGCTTGACTGCCTCACTACCCTGAAAAAGGAAGTTCCAGAGCTAGAAATGGCTTATTACAAACAAGATAACGCAGGCTATTATCACAGCGGAAATTCAATCATCTCAGCTAAGCTGGCCAGTGATGCCATGGGAGTGGCTGTTGTAAGAAACGACTTTTCGGACCCTCAAGGTGGAAAGGGGGTTGTGATCGCAAAGTGGCAACAATCAAGGGAGACGTTGGAAAGTACGTAAACGAAGGCAATGCTGTCATCAACGCTCTACAGTTCAAAACAGCCATTGAGTCTGACCAAGAAACCACAGGAGTGAAAGTAAGTTATGATGCTGCCAAACCGTCAAGCACCTTTGATATCAAATAGGATGGCATAAGTATACTCAACAATTTTAAGTACGATGAAAGTGGCGCACGAGTGTGGAGAGCATTCAGTGTGGGTTCCGGTAAAGTATAGGCCAATTTCGAAGGAGTCAAGAAGCAGCCCGAAAAATTGGAAATCCTAGACTCGCCATCGCAGAATCCAAGTGGCGCACCGACGTTCAAGATTGTGAGACACCGACATATCAAGGAAAGCTCTGTCAAAGCAGATTTCTCTACTGAAAGCGAAAACCAAGATCAAAGCTGTATTGGGGAATATAAGCCAGATGCCATGCTTTTCCCGTGTCCAAAAGAAGGATGTGTAAAAGAATACAGTCGCTTTGCAAACCTCCAGACACACCTAGATACTGGAAAACACCAAATGATGCTCGAACAGGAAACTCTCTACGATAAAGCTAAAAGAGAATATTCTTCCAAGCTAACGGAGGGACGCAGTCGAATACCAAGCGTTCAAGTTGCTGCACAATCAAAGATTGGCGGCTTGCCGCCTCTTCCAATGGGTTGGGCCCTGAAGACAACTAAGAAAAAGGTGCGTTTTACAAAGAAACAGACCGAATTCTTAACTGACCATTTCAAAAAGGGGAGTATAGTGGACGGAAAAGCGATCAACAGGAAGTTTCGAAAACCATGAGCCTAGCAAGAGACCAAGCGGAGGGAAGCCGATTTCAACCTAATGAAGTCCTTACGTCGCAGCAGATTAGTGGCTTCTTCACCCGTCTTTCAGCAAAGAAGCGATTAAAAGTTACAGCCGCCGGTAACGAAGCAAAAGCTAGTGAAGTATCAGAAGTGGACATGGAGAGCGTCGTCGAGGACGAAATTTCTGCCGAAGCTGAGAGTCATCTATCTGCAGCGTGTACAAATGTGGTGAGAGATGTGGCTATTCAACATCCGATTGTATCTTTCGATCTAAACATCTGCAAACTTGTGCAAAAACGTATACTCACAACTTAAAGAGTGGATAGGTTAAGAGACATGTGCATCGACCTTGGGCTGGATATTTCTGACAGTTCACCTCAGAAGAAGAGAAAGCCATTCATCGCACGACTCACATAGTTAGTCCAGGAGTGTACCTGCTCTTCCAAGTAACTGAGCACTGAGCGTTTTACGAATAACTGATCCGCTGATTATAAAAGCGGTGCGTGCATTATTTACAAGAAGGCGTTGCATGACAGCAGAGTCCTACATATCGGATTTCAGTCACTCGAGTTCACCACTGCTTCTGAAACCTCCTTATCTTTGTGTTGGACGATTTTCAGTATATTAGAAACTGGCGAGTGTAGAAGGCGCAGAAGGGATGCAAATGCTCGAATCCATGTTCACCGGGTGAGATATAAACGTAAACTATCGGCTTTATGGCAAATTTAACCTGTTGAGTGCAATTCAACTGTTTAACCTGGCGTGATTCTTAGGGTAGCAAAAGTCGAAAATTATTTCTCCTGTCTCCGTAAAAATCAAGTGTAGTTATAGACATTTTAAAATGTTTTTGTCATTTTAACGGCCAGTGGAGATATAACTGACCAAAACAGTTATTTGTGTACAACGCGTTTAATTTTGTGATTATTCATCTCATTATGGCGTCATAGTAATTTAACCGAAATTCGGCTGGTGGTCATCTTTTGATAGTCAAAGGTCCCAAAGAAATGAAACCCAACCCCATTGTAAAGAACCATCTTTCAAGGTTTCCTGGTAGCGTTATTGTAAACTTTGAGACACTAACACAGGTATTTTTGCCAAGCTATTCTAGGCCACCTTTGCCTTAATTTCAAAAGGCCGAAGATGACGTCTCTTAATAGGGACGTAGCTCCTCCAAGAATAACATGAGACAAAAACTATCACTTTGCGTCGATAATACAAGTCCAACTCAATATTTCTATAACTAGAAAAGTCCTTCCGTTACATTTTTGTTAGCATGACAAGTGCCCGAAACGTGCATAATTTCAGGGTCGCGCTTGGTGAAATTTGAGCGATTTACCCTCGGAAATGTTAAAACAAATTATTACCTTTAAAGTGCATATTTCAAAAATTTAACCCATTTCCGTTTGTTCACTAAATAAGGCTACCCACAGGCAAAAAATGAACCAAATCGATTTTTGACATTTACTCTTAAGATGTTGGTTAAATTGTAAAATAAATGGCCGCTAGAGAAAAAATCTTATCAATTTTGACTAACTGCGTATCCAAGGAATTTAAAAGAAAGAAATAGTTTCTTTTAGCATTGCTTGATATAGAGTATATCCTTTTCCATCTTCCTTGGATTTTTATTTTAATCATAGTGTATTCAAAAAATGAGAAAAATGTCGGAAATTCGAAGTGGACGTGATGGTTATGGTAACACTTGTAAAGATATGTTTTTAGAAATTTCTAGTATGCACAGTCATGCTGACATACAAGAGATACAATAAGAGTACGTTAACTTTAAAATAATAAAAAATAAAAACAAGATAAAAAACTAACTTTGGTGACGGCTTTGTTACAGTAAAATCTATCTCGACACTGAACTGATGCAACATAGCCTTAAATTAGAAAAAGAAATTCAAAACAATTGGCCGTCGTCCTTCACGTTCCCCAGATAACGCAAAGTTTGATCATTTCAAGTTGTTACAAGGGAAGCAAAGAAATTTACAAAGGTTTATGCACGCGCGCTCATCAAACCTCTTGTTTAGTGACATTCCCATTGCCGTTTCCGTTGTGGTTTCCTTAAACTCTCAATTTTTCACATCTTACTGACGCACAACGGTAATGATAGGTGTCACGGAATATTGATTTTGGCGAAACCGGGGCCTAGAAAATCAAGTCCATCATAGGCATTTGCTCCATGTTTATTTGAATCAAATAAACCTCAAATTTGCACTTTTTCTGAAATGCACTTGAATTTCGGTGCCAAATTATTTTCTCTCCCCCGTTGATGAAGGTTGTGGTCTTGGCCAAGCATTTGAATGAGTTATTTGGTACTTTTTAATCGTACATTTTGCGGAATACAATTCAAAATGCTTTAATGACGAATTTCAATAAATAGAACTAACAGAGAGGTTTCTATGACATTTCTTAGTCTCCAGCATTGTATTAATTGAAACCAGGATTTATATTAGACCGTTCCCTACTTAAAGAGTATGAGATAATTTGCTGGGTACATTTGCAACGATGAGATGACTTTTTTTTCGAATGAGAACTCCGCCAACTGTTTATTGGTCATAACTTCCTTCGACTTTCCTTTTTAATTTTTCTTTAAAGAATATGAGTTGGCAGGAAATGATATGTGGCTCTTTTCAGTTAAAAAAAAAAACTAACCCTTTGATAGATTAAATCGTGGAAATTGCAAATTTACAACCGTCAGAATTTATTGGCAGTCCACATTTTTACATTATGCGTTGTAGCTCGATGTTATCAAATTTTCAGCTTCCATTTTCGAAATTCAAGTTCAGGAATCGATAAACTAAATCTAGTTCAGTTGGTGATGACATAAAATGAGAAATAAGTGATTTTCATGCGGTTAAGAGCTGATTGTGTATAATTCTACAACTTTTAATTTACAATTTAAATTTAGGAGTTTTAAGTTCTTTTTCATCTTTTACATTTAAGATTTGAATAACTTTTATTTCCTGCGATATCCAGCAATACGATATAAATCGCAACCATCATAAGCAGTACTTCCCTCCTAAATAAGTTATCAAAACAAAGAGTGAGATGAAACCTTACTTTGGTGATGACTCGCTCCAAGAATACAGGGACTGATAAGTCAGACGGTTGCTGAATAATAGCGGACGGGCAGAGGGACTAGCCGAATCGATAACTTAAACCTTTCCACTCCCAGAAGTGATTAAAATGAAACTACGATCTTGATCTAGCACCAAGTTCTTATAACTAATTATTCTGGCCGGAAATGGCCAGAATAACTAGGATGACTAGCAGTTTTCCACTGGCGTAAAGCAACGAGATTGAGTTTTAGCTTCGAATGTATTCAGGCTTGAAGTGCTGGGCCGTGCATAACGATAACCAAGCTTGTTACAGTTTACACTTACCTTGCGAGGAAACTTAATGAAAAGCAATAACCGTGGGAACAGTTAAAGTTTAATGGCTGATTGATTTGATTCGATTCATTAATTCAATTATCTTATGCAAACATTGGCGATAGGCTTGATCAGTAGATTACTTTAGCGGACGAAAAAACCATACTTTTCTGAAAAAAGAAATTGTGAAAGTCACTGCCACATAGCTAAAAAACTTAAAAGTTTCCATCTGGAATCCAATGCTGCTCACAAATGTAATGCCTAATTTTAAGTTATAGCGCCTTAGGAGAAAGAATCCACAAGCAGTCATGCGCAAAAATACCAGCTAAAAATATATATTACATTCTTCAATCTACTTCTTTCTCGGCGATACCGTGATGACTGCTTAAGATACTTGTTGTTTTTTAGACGTGATTTTTGACTATCACCATGCTGATACAATTTGGATATTTTGATCACGATCCCGCTTACTTAATGCAGTTAGTACTATTGTGCTATTTCTAAATATTTCTCCCCGAACATAAAGAGAAAGAAAAGTAACATCACAAGATAAATGTGTATTCTGGGGATCATAATTTTCCAACAATTGGAGAAAACTTGGCCCTGGTTAAACCAAAAAAGAATAAATAATATTAAATCAACATGAAGATAGTAACAAACAGCTATTGTCGACGATGACGTCTTTGAAACCCACAAGTTTACCATCTCCTCAAACGATCGCCGATCTAATCGCAATGATATGTGAAATGTTGGGTTTATCGATCTGTTTCTGACAATCCCACAATACTGAGCTGATCTAAAATTTTGAAATTTTTCCGCAAGTTATCAGTTGGCTCGTGTTCCCTAGATTTCACTGCCAGAAGGATTATTTGAGACTGAATATTCGAGACGGTCAATCAAAAGACGTCCTTTAAGGATTAACCAAAGATACATACCCCTGTCTGTCACAGCAAGACGGCCTCAAAACTCACCGGTACCGATTTTTTTTTTTTTTATCTAAATCTGATTTTAGGACTTAACCCCGCTAAGCTGTGGAGAAATTTGAAGACAAACTTTATTCCCACGGTCATGACGACTATCAGCAGTGGTACTTACACTAATAGATCGTACGTCTAAGGCGTATTTTTCGTTCGCTATGACATCGGATGGCTTTGAAAATTCTGGATTCGCGTTTTAACTTACCAGAGAACAAAACTAAATGGGAAGTCTCTTTAACCCGCTGCAATATTCGCTTGGGTTAATCTTATGGTGGAATACCAAATTCAATTCGCCGCTTAGCCACGTTAAAAAGTATTTTAACCGTGAAATATTGAACGATGTCCGTGCCGGAAAGGTCTCAAAACAAGAACAAAGCTAAACAATAACTAAACGCAGTACTTCGTGCTTTCGTCGAGGCAAAGCGGAATCGCAAAATGAACATATTTTGTGGAACATGTACAATAACAGCGGAGTGTACTTTCTTGTTTATGCTCGAAATGCCTGGTACATTATGCGTAAGAAGCTGTTAAAAACTAAAATCTCCAGCCAATCATGAGAATTTCAATATATAAATATATACATATATAAATTGTTCATCATATTCAGCGCTATTTTTGGTGTCATATGACTGCTTCATTAAAGCCGCAAAAGTTAGACATAACTATGAAAAAGGAGGTCCACCTCACAGAGAAATGGCAAGAATGATACTGCAAATTGTCCATTTCTGTGCGACTCAACGGTATGACTTAACTGTTCGGTGCGTACATCTGTTAGAGTTTACTACTGAATACCGCTTTCCTAAACTTGTTGTTTTCTTATTATCATCATTGAAATATGCAGTAAAACCTTTGCGAAGTTACTGCGTTGTCCACCTATTCGTTGACCGTCAAGAAATGATTAACGACCATTGGTTCATAATCTATGCAATACACGCGTATTTAGCTGGAAAACTTGTCACCTTACCACAGTTAAATCGTACTCCCATTTTTTCACCCACTTTAACTTGATAACTTGAAGGCACTTGCAGCGAAAAAAAATTGTGCGGAGGTGAAACAAAGTCTTAGGAAATTTTGACAGCAGTAATTGTGCTCTCCCTTTTAAAAAAATTTCATTTAATTTATTCTGTCAACACTTTTTTGATGAGAAAAGAAAAAGCATATATATTTAGTCAGTATTTTCAAATTTCAAAATTTTTGAAAACGGGTATGTATATATATACTAAGCACCACCTTTGCGTGGTGCCGTCGACGTCAATGAACGGAAATTATAAATATATGTATATATATACATAAATATAGAAAAATCTGTCTAATAAATCAAATAACAAACAAAAACGCTCGAGTAAAATAAAAACTGTTTAGCATGATTTGTGATTTAATGATTGGTTCTGAGTCAGACGGTTAGGAAGAGGAAAAAAGTATAAGAAGCGTCAAAGTAGAACTCCTTGGTAAAAAAAAGAATTCTTGTTGACCAGGTGCTTACAGTTACTCGAAAAGAAAATTTCAACCTACTTTAAAGACGACCTGCAGGACTAACTTCAGAAAGACAGAGGTTGCCAATGGATAGGTTGGCTGATTCTCTCTAATCGCTTTGATGGTAGTGAGGAAGACGCTACCAACTACAACTCCTTTTATGTATATGTCAAATCCCATAAGTCCTCGTTGAAAAAATGGTCAATCTAATTTTAACCGTCTCCTGACGAATACATCCAATTTCTTTTGCAATCTCGAGTTTACAATTAGCGGAAAAATTACGTACTTTTGATAATTTTAATCAATTGTTTGGTTTAAAATCGGTAGCAATTTTGCATGCCTTAAAATGATTCAGATGCTGTAATTTGGCCTTTTTTCCTAAGTCCATGCAATGTAAGTTACATTTCGAATGTTTGGAAAGGGTAAACCAGCCATGACTTGATTTGGACAATTTTAGCCATCCTCATAGGAGAAGGTTAATCTTGCCATTATATTTTTGGCATCAGATCGTATGCTTGGGTAAGCAAGTTCTAAGTATATAACATTCTGAAAGAAACATTTAATCATGATCAAAATTGGAAAGTTGAACTATCGACATTGTTGACAGGTGAACGAAGACGATGAAAAATGGCTCTAAAAAATGACTGTCGCAGGGTGGAAAAAAAGACCATTCAACTCAGCTTTATGACAAAGCGCTTTCCAGAATTGAGGCCGAGTTCATATCTGTTCTCGCTAAGGATCGAATATTGGAATTGAGAGAGAGAGGAAATTGGTTTAGTTTGGATTATCTTAAACTGATCAACCTGATTGCATCCTTCAGACAAAGATATCAAATTTTGCGGAAATCTGGCTGGAGTTTTAAATTAGCAGAAAAATTAAGCCGGCGACACACACAGGTGACCTTTCTTCATAATTACTGTTAGAGAAAATCTTTCTCGTTGAGAGTTATTTTGCTTAGGGGGCTTTTTGGATAAGTTTCAATCAAATACAAAAGAATGCGTGTGATGATCAATGTAATGATCAATGTGATGATCAATGAAAAGGACACTAAGTACTCAAGTTTTCATTAACTTCGGAAGGCTTTAATGTGATTTAAATTTTGGACGGTTCTAAGTTCTTCTAAAATTCTCTTCATTTCTCTCCTTGCGAAGTAGTGAAAATTGGATTTGAGAGAGAAACGGAAAAACAGATCGCTGTGGCGATTTAATAGGAAGCGGCAGAGGGAATATTTAGACCAGGAATGGTTTCGCACAGTATGCTTGATAAAAAACTGGCACTTTTTTACCTTAGCATGTAATAGGGTGCCAAACAGACAACATTCAGTTTTGACGTTGTGTGAAAATGAAAAAAAAAACAATAAGTAAACGAATCAAAATAATATGGAAAAAAAAAGTTCGTCGGCTGTGATCTCGTTCGAACTTCTTTGTGAGGACAATAGAATTCGCATATTCGCTTCGTTTGCCTGTATTTCACTCAGCTTCGCATGGTTTTCACCGTGCTCGCCCGGAGAACAACAATCTTAGAAAATTCCTTAAAAAAATGATCCCTTACCAATTGTGATTGGACGGACTCACTGGAAATCGCTTTCAGTAACTGACTAAATGACTCCGTTTTTACACATCGACTTTCGTGTTGGTACTGGTATGTACCAGACGCTGCTACTTTTATTCTCGCGCCACCAAATACGAGTCGATTTTTTATCAGACTTAAACTATAACCTTAGTGATAGCCGCGGTAAATCAAATCCTTTTGGCTCTCAGAGTTGACCCCCTAAAGGGATATCATGGTGAAAAATTGTCAAAAATGATAAAGAAGTGAATACGACTTTTTGCGATCATTCGAGCTTGCCTATTCCCTAAGGAAACGACTATCTGCTGATTATGTAGTGAACGCCTGATATCGAAAGAATAGAGAGAAGTGAACTACCATATATCCAAAATCATCACTGAAACTACCTTATTGCAAACTTGCTTTTAATTGATTCTGATTTACATGTCTCGAGAAAACGTTCGAATTCGTTATTACCGATTGCATTTAAAAGAAACAAGCTCTCGCTCATCAATCAACATCCAGCCGGGACAATGGCGTTGGGTCATGTGGTAATTGATTTTTTCTTGAGGTGTATAAACTAGCGAACACTCTGCAGCAATTACCATAGATCTCTCCAAAGCATTTGACTCTATCAATCATGATTTGCTTCTTGCAAAACTGTCAGCTTATAGTGTAACTAAGACGCCTTACAACTTCTACGTTCTTATTGACTGACCGTAAGCAACATGTCAAGACTGACGGTATTTGTCGGATTGGCAAATTGTGAGGTGTGGAGTTCCTCAAGGCTCAATCTTGGGCCCCCTTCTCTTCAATATATACATGAACGATGTGAATTTTTCAGATATTTCGTGCTCTCTAAGGTTTTATGCTGATGACACTACTGGGTACTCTTCAAACCTCTGTCCATCTACCTTGCAAATAAATCTACAAAACAACGTTGGTCTACTCACTTCCTGGTTTTGTGAGAAACTTTCTGGCGATCAATCATAGTAAATCTCAATCCATAGTTTTCAACAGAGCATTTTACCACGCCCTTTGTTATTGACAGTAATGAACTGGATTACGTTACACATATCAAGCTTCTTGGAGTAGTCATCGACAATTCACTCTCTTTCAACGTACACACTAAAGAAGTTTGCCGGAAAGTGAACACAAAAGTTTCAATTCTCCGTCGCATTCGTAAATTTTATACCCTCAGATGTGATGATTAAATGTACAAAGCTTTCATTCTCACTCACTTCGAATATGCATCACCACTGTTTATAGGTCTAAGTAAGGGTCTGTTTGCGAAACTGGAGTCAACCAACGCATTCGCTCTGAGGACTCTTCTCAATTATTCTAAATCGACTGCTTACGAAGGGTTATTGAAAACTGCAAATATTAAAAGTTTAGAACATCGACGCATAGAACAAGCACTTATACTTGTATATAAAATTATTCATAACCAGACACCGAACTACATTCAGGAAATGTTTTCTCTGCGAAGTAATGGTTACAGCCTACGTGGCCATCTTAAGGTTGTTCTTACAAGACCAACCTCATCTTATATGCAACATTCTTTTACGTACCAGGCTAGCAAACAATGGAACAATCTGACAGACAAAATAAGGATGTCGGAATCCCTTTCTATATTTAGGAAAAATTTGCAAGACATACAGTTGTCCTCATCGTATGACTGCAGCTGTTTGTTTTGTAAACAAATAGTCTAGTCACCGATATTCCCTTTATTAATTATTGATTACTTTAATAGCAATTATTCATTAGAGATAATTAATTTTTATTTCTCAACTATTACTTATTACTTATACATGTAAATTATGTCAATTTTTATGGCACATTTGCATTTAAACGAGCTATACGCTCTGATATGGCGATATGTGGCTCAAATAAAGTTACTTACTTACTTACTTACTCTTCATTGCGCAAAAGCGACATGCTAGAATAAGTCCGGACATCAGCAAAAGGCACTTGAAACGGTAGAATGGCCTGTGTTAACCTCCTGCCATTCGCTAAACGATTTTGAATTTCCTGCAGTCAAAGTAAGGGCCCGTTTTACATCATGGAGAGGGGTAGACCTTCTAGCTTTGTCGAAATATAGCCCGCGTTTACATTACAATCTTACAGCCACGGGATCCTGGGGTGGGGTTGTCGGCTCACTTGTAAATGTAACATGGGACGCGACCCTTAGCTGTGGCGTGTTAACCTACCTTAAAACGATTAACTTGGTACTTGCAACCTCGGCTGACAGGGCAAGCCACCCTGGCGGCGTGAAAAAACGTGATCGAGATAAATAAGAGATTATATGAAAAGGCGGGTTTACACCACCTTACAGGATCTCTTTTAATGGATTTCCTTTGTGATCTGATTATAAGGGTGTCATTAATTTCCCTACCTGTGTGTTGTTGAGGTTTGGCAAAGTTAAGCCAGATGAGTTGTGTCACAACAAGGGAATATTTTTCTTTTGTGATCCATTTTCTATATTTTCAAGTAACCACTTTTTTTAACTCCCGCAGAAAATAACTCCAGAGATTAGTTTCTTAAAAACTTTCCTCTATAGTATCTCTATTTATTAAGCGCATTTTGGAAACTCTGTCTTATTAAACGTGGAGTGTAAACGTAATATCTTCATAGAAGCACGGGTGTATGCGATTTCTCCTTTTACGAAGTCTAAATTTACGCTGGCTGGTGAAATGACACCACAGATAAAAGGGCCTCGGGAAGTGTTTAAGGTCTCTGTCTCTTTTGTATGATGTGTTAGCACGCTCAAGTGTCAGCACGTCTTTGGTTCTGACGAAGGGCGAAACAGCGCCTCGTAAAAATGTTTTACGCTTATTCACCTTTAGGATGCCGCTATCTAGACCACAACGATCAGAAACATCGGGAAAAAGCATTACACTCTTTGGTTGATGGATGGCTTTGTGAATAAGACTAGGAGCCCTTGTGCTGATTGCTGTGGGGCATTCCGACTACCCGATAAAATACAACGGAAAGAAACCCTCGGTCGTTTCACTCCTTGCCGGCCCCTAACACTTCCTAAAATGAAAACCCGCCGTCCAAATTATATTTCTATCATAACCTGATGTTATTAGGCTTTCTTCCAATATATAGTTTGCTAGGATTGTAGAGAAAACTATGCGCTCCGTAACGATTTTTTTTCTGAAGGTTACCCGCGAAATGTGGAAAGTAATCTTAATACAGTGATAGAATGACCCAAATATGAAGATTATTATGTATTGTGAAACGAAGCTACTCAAGACACGAAACAAAATGAGTTGCTTGATCATTAGGAGCGTATAACTAGACAAGTTCGAGTAAGAGGAAAGGTTGATAAGCATGACAGTGTGGCATTTGGACACGCTTTGAGTTAAACTATGTTGGCATGCACGGAAAATTGAAATCAGATAAAATGTGCAATCGATTTCTAAATTTAATAGATTAGTATCTAGCGATTCTTAATTGTGACATTGTCTTTTATATGCGAAGGTATGAGATCGTTGTTAAACAGTGCTCCTCCACCGGTGTGAAAATTAGAAAATTTATTCGATAACTAAAGGTACAAGAGTAAGATAAATAGTATAAATACGTTAGCGACTACCAGCAGACGAAAAACCTATTCAGTGATTGCAGTAATCGTACTGATAGTGGCTTGTTCATTAGCTTTCAAAGTGTTCTACTTCTTTTTTTTTTTTAAGCAAAAACCAACGTGATTTCAGCTAATCCAATCAAAGCGTTAGGGAATCAAAAGGCGAAGTTTATCCATGCTAGTAATTCCTGTACGAAGGATTTTATGTTTGTTTAGGCAAGTGTGTGCGATCGTGGTATTCTCACCATCCTTCCCGTGGATAGGGAGCTTTATCCGTGGCCCACCTTTCTCAACTTGCAAAAAAATAATTTTAATTTTTTCACAAGTTCGTACTCCGTTCCTGTTCGTGTGTCCGGCCAAGCCTTCATGGTCATTGGACCCCGTATAGCCGCAAATTAATGTGGTATATCTGCATTTACAGTGTAGTAGAAAGGTACTCAGGATACTTAAAAAGTGAGGTATTTGAAATGATTCCTAAATCGATATTGATGAATATAACTTTCATGTAACCCCAATAGAGAACTTGGAGCTGATGCTCTGTTTGGTGGAAAGCATGCATGAAGCGGTTTCAACGCGAACAAAGTGTAGAGAGAAACACGAAGGACGTAGGCACCTTCATGATTGCTATATGAATTGTAACGCGCGTATGCGAGTTTTTGCCAATATTTCTAATAATGACTGTTTTGTTCTGGTGTGTGTGGTTTGTTTGGTTTTGTTTTTTTTCTTTTGTTTTGTTTTGGTTTCTTACAACCGAAAATATATACTTTACGAGTGTTCGATGTGTTTGATTTTATTATAGTACTTAAGCTTGCAAATCTCACTGAGCGTGAAAACCTTCAGAACTCGACTTGGCTATTTCGTTGCCCTTGAAGGATTTTCGTCTCTGCTAACGTCACAATGAAGGAAATTACGGCGACCGGCATGTTTAAAACCCTTGGTTTTTCGGTTGCTACTTGCGGGCTGGATTTGCACCGAAATTTTCCTTTTGGTTTGCGAAAAAAAGCTTTAACGCGGTCCCGGAAAAGGTCGGAGCCAGTACAATTGGGTAGATGGGCCCGTAACAGCTTCAGCTCTGCTCTATGCTTTGCACTCTGATTAGAGCCCGCTCTTTCGACCAATGACAGGGCCGTCTATATCCGGAACTATTTATAATCATTACTGTCTGAATTCATCCAAAAACAATGTGTATTTGTTAAAAACGTCCGTAAACAATGGAAGTTCTGAGCTCTATTTCAATTAAATCTTG